>NC_058404.1:38936744-39060237 GCF_002201575.2 Neomonachus schauinslandi
TCTTTCTTTCTTTCTTTCTTTCTTTCTTTCTTTCTTTCTTTCTTTCTTTCTTTCCTTCTTTCCTTCTTTCCTTCTTTCCTTTTCTTTCTTCCCTCCTTCTTTTTTTTCCTTTTTCCTCAAAAATCTTAAAGCTTTAGGGCACCTGGGTCGCTCAGTGGGTTAAGCGTCTGCCTTCGGCTCGGGTCATGATCCCAGGGTCCTGGGATTGAGCCCTGCATCAGGCTCCCTATTTGGCGGGTAGTCTGCTTCTCCCTTTCCCTCTGCTCCTCTCTCCACTCATGCTCTCTCTCTGTCTCTGTCTCTCTGTCTCAAATAAATAAATAAATTCTTTTAAAAAAAAACTTAAAAAAAAAGCTTAAAGCTTAAGTAAATGGTACATCTTTAAGTTGGTAAACCGAGGACATATGGCATTCTTTTCATAGTGATTTCCAATATTAGTAACTTCCCTGAAAGAACATTATATCTGAACAAAATGACTGGGTAAATTCCATTTCCTACTTTAAAGAGGGAAATTTTATAAAAAAAAGAATGTTTAAGTAGATGGCGCATGGTCACAAAGTATGATCCATGATGTAGATCCAGGTCATAAAACTGGTCAGGTATAAAACCCCAGAAAACCCTAACAGTCAGCCTGGCACTCTCTGACAAATGACCCTTACCCATGAACCTAGGAAATGTTTTTTTAGGCAGAATCAGACATGAATTTGATTTTTATTTTTATTTATTTATTTATTTAATTTTATTTTTTAAAGATTTTATTTATTTGTTTGACAGAGAGACACAGCGAGAGAGGGAACACAAGCAGGGGGATTGGGAGAGGGAGAAGCAGGCTTCCCGTGGAGCAGGGAGCCCGATGAGGGGCTCAATCCCAGGACACTGGGATCATGACCTGAGCTGAAGGCAGACGCTTAACGACTGAGCCACCCAGGCGCCTCTTCTTTATTTTTTTTAAAGATTGATTTACTTATTATTTTAGAGAGAGAGTGGGGGAGAGGAGGAGCAGAGGGAGAGAGAATCTCAAGCAGACTCCCTGCTGAGTGTGGAGCTAGATGCAGGGCTTGATCTCACGACCCTGAGATTATGACCTGAGCCAAAATCAAGAGTCAGACGCTTAACTGACTGAGCCACCTAGGTGCCCAAGGCATGCACTTTTAAATTTATTTTAATTCATAAGAAAAAAGCCTCAGAAATGTAGAGAATTCAACTATTAACTATTCATCTATTACCCACTATCCAGAATTAATAATTATTTTTTTAATTTAATAGGCAGACCTTAACAAGATGTTTTTAATAGGGAAAATTTATCAAAATCATAATACTGAGTGACAGAAGCAAGTCCTAGAAAATGTCAGGTTGATTAGACTATTCTGGTTTTGGCCTTCTTTTAGATTGTTGGTATAGGAATTTAGATTTATTCCTTTTAAATTATTTTTTAACTGTAAAATGTAACAAATCCACGAAAGAGCTTACTTTCAAGGACAATAATAATGATATAAATACTTGTGTTCTGTCACCCTGGCTAAAACATAGAACAGTACTCCCCTGCCCTCTCCCTTGCCTGCAAGGCCCCCCTCATGTCCTGCTCTAATTATATCCCTTCCTTCCCCACTAGTCTCCTGACTTCTGTGATCATCACTCCTTTGGTTTTCTTCATATATATTTTTTTATGTTGATTTCTAATCTCTCTGTGGGAGAGTAGATTGCACGTACCACGCCTCTTACTTGTAGGTTTTTGTCCGTATAACAAAGATGTTTTCTTACCTAACCATAGTGCATTTATGGAGTTCTGGAAATTTAACCTCGATTCGATATTTTAATCTGTAATCTAGTTCCAATTTTGTTAATATGTTCTTTAGGGCATTTTTTCCTCTAGGCTAGGATCCAATCCAGTTCAGTATCACAGAGTGTAGGTCTTATTAGTTTCTAATCATGTAAATGCCTCAGCCTTCATTTGTCCTTCATGACACTGACAATTTTTAAGAATATAGACAAATTATCATATGGAACGGTCCACACTTTCTGTTCTGTTTTCTTAGGATTAGGTTTCAGTCACTTGTCCCTAGCCAGAATACCACAAAAGTGATGGATCCTACTCAGGGGATCGTCTCTGGAGCTATGTGACTTCTACTTGCCCCTCAGTGATTAATTTTTTTAAAAAACAACTGTGTTGGGACATAATTCACATACTGTAAAATTCACCCATTTAAAGTGTACAATTCAGTGGTTTTTATTATATCCGCAGGGTTGTGCAATTACCACCACAATCTAATTTTAGAACATTTTCATTCCCCCTAAAAGAAAAATCCTACCCATTAGCTGTGATTCCCCATCTCCTTTCCTCCCCCACCACCTGCCTCCATTTTACCATCAGCCCTAAATAGCTACTAATCTACTTTCTGTCTTTATTGATTTGCTTATTCTTGACATTTCATATAAATGGAATCATACAATAAGTGATCTTTTGTGACTGGCTTCTTTCACTTAGCATAATGTTTTCAAGGTTCATTCATGCCATAGAATGTATCAGCATTTGATTTCTTTTTATGGCTGAATAATATGCCATTGTATGTATATATCACATTTTATTTATTCATTCATAAGTTGATGGACATTTGGATTGTTTCCACTTTTTGACTCTTACGAATAATGCTTCTAAGAACATGTGTGTACAAGTTTTTATGTGGACATGTTTTCATTTCTCTTGGGTATATATATATATATATATATATATACCTAAGAGTGAAATTACTAAGTTGTATGGTAACTCTATGTTTAAATTTTTTAGGAACTTCCAAAATGTTTTTCGAAGTGACTGTACCATTTTACACTCTCACAGCAACCTATGAGGCTTGTAATTTCTCCATCTCCCCACCAAAACTTGTTATTATCCATTTTAAAAATTATAACCATCCTAGTGGGTGTAAAGCAGAATCTTATTGTGGTTTAGATTTCCCTGATGAGTAATGATGTTGAGCGTCTTTCCCTGTCCTTAAGGGCCATTTGTATATCTTCCTTGGAGAAATGTCTATTTGAATCCTTTGCCCATTTTAAAATTGGGTGCCTTTCCATTATTGAGTTATAAGACTTTTTTATGTATTCTAGATACAAGTCCATTATCAGATAATATGATTTGCAAATATTTCCCCCATTTTGTGGGTTGTCTCTTCACTTTCTACCCCCCCAGCTTTACTGAGATAAAAGTGACATATAACACTGTGTAGTTTAAGGTGTACAATATAGTTTGATACATGTATATATTGTGGAATGATTACCTTAATAGGATTAGTTAACCTAGCCGTTACCTCATGTAGTTATCGTGTGTGTGTGAGTGTGTGTGTGTGTGTGTAGAACATTCAAGATCTCTTTTAGCAACTTGCAAATAGTCTTTTCACTTTCTTTATGGTATCGTTTGTAGCACAGAAGTTTTTATTCTCATGTCATCTAAATTTTCATTTTTTTCTTTCCTTGTGCCTTTGATGTTGTCTCGAAAGAAACCATTGCTGAACCCAAGGTTGTGAAGATTTACTCCTATGTTTCATTCTAAGAGTTTTATAGTTTCAGCTTTTACATTTAGGTTTCCAATCATTTTGAGTTCTTTGAGTTATTGAGTTATAGAGCATGTAGTATGAAATAGGGGTCCAGCTTCATTCTTTTGCATGTGGATATGCAGTTTTCCCAACATTTGTTGAAAGGACTATTCTTTCTCCATTAAATTATTTTGCCATCTTCATCCAGCCTCAACTGACCATCAACGTCAGGGCTTATTTCTGGATTATCAGTTCTATTTTATTAAATTCTATGCCTACCTGCATACCAATACTATACCATCTTGACTATTGAAGTTTTGTAATAGATTTTGAAGTTTGGAAATTAGGAGTCTTCCAGCCTTATTCTTCTTTTTGAAGATGATTTTGGCCCTCCTGGGTCTCTTGATTTCCATGTGAATTTTAGGATCCGTTTGCCAATTTCTGCAAAGAAGCCAGCTGGGATTTTTGAGAGGGATTGAGTTGGATCTGTAGAGCAATTTGGGAGGTATTGCCACCTTAACAGTAGTAAGTCTTTCCATCTGTGAAAGTGGGAAGTCTTTTCATTTACTGAGATTTTATTAAATTTCTTTCAACAGTATTTCGGGGCGTCTGGGTAGCTCAGTCAGTTAAGTGTCCAGCTCTTGGTTTTGGCTCAGGTCATGATCTCAGGGGCCTGGGCTCAAGCCCCACATTGGGCCCCACACTCAGCATGGAGTCTGCTTGTCCTTCTCCCTCTGCTCTTCCCCCGGCTTGTGTGCTCTCTCTAAAATAAGATCTCGCTCTCTAAAATAAATAAATAAATAATCTTTAAAAAAATTAATTTCTTTCAACAGTATTTTATGACTAGCAGCATACATCTTGCACCTCTCTTGTTAAGTTTATACCTAGTATTTTGTTGTTTTTGATGCTATTGTAAACGTAATTGCTTTCTTAATTTCATGTTTGCCATGTTCATTGCTAATGTATAAAAATACAATTAATTTTTATATTTTGATCTTGTATCCTGCAAACTTGCTGAACTCACTTATTGCTCTAATAGTTTCTGATGCCTTAGGATTTTCTATATGCAAGATCATGTCTTTTTTTTTTTTTTTTTTTTTTACCTCTTCTCTAATCTGGATGCCTTTTCTTTCTTTCTTGTCTGATTGCCCTGGTTAGAACCTCCAGTGCAATGTTAAATAAATGTGGGGGGGTCGCCTGAGTGGCTCAACCAGTTAAGCATCTGCCTTTGGCTCAGGTCATGGTCCCAGGATCCTGGGATAGAGCCCCGCATCGGGCTCCCTGCTCAGTGGGGAGTCTGCTTCTCCCTCTCCCTCTCCCTTTTCATCTTCCTCTCTCTCTCTCTCTCAAATAAATAAACAAAATCTTAAAAAAAATAAATGTGTGAAAGCAGACATCCTTGTCTTGTTCCTGGTCTCAGTGGGGAGGGCATGAGTTTGTAAAGGATTGATACAATTCTTTACATGTTTGGTAGAATTCACCAATGTAGTCATCTGGGCCTGGGTGTTTCTTTGTGGGAAGTTTTTAAATTACTAACTCAATCTTTTAACCTCTTGTAGGTATTTTCAGATTTTCTGTTTTTTCTTGAGCCAGTTTTGGTGCTTTTTGTCTTTCTAGGAGTTTGTCCTTTTCATGTAGTTACCTAATTTAGATACACACAGTTGTTCATCTTATTCGCTTTTAATTCTTTTTTTCCCTGTGAAGTTGGAGTGATATCCCCTTTTTCATTTCTGATTTTAGGAATTTGAGTTTTCTCTCTTTTTCATTCTTCATTCTAGCTAAAAGTTTATCACTTTGGTTTATCTGTTTTAAGATCCAAACTTTGGTCTGGTTGATTTCCTCTACTGTTTTCCATTCTTTATTTCATTTATTTCCACTAAAATCTTTGTTATTTCCCCCCTCCTGTTTGCCTTGGGTTTTCTCTCCTTTTTCTAATTTCTTTATTATTATTATTATTATTAAAGATTTTTATTTATTCATTTGAGAGATAGCTTGCACAAGCAGGGGAAGGGGGAGGGAAGGGGCAGAGGAAGAGGGAGAAGCAGACCCCCCCGCTGAGCAGGGAGCCCGATGTGGGGCTCGATCCCAGGACTCTGGGATCATGACCTGAGCCGAAGGCAGACGCTTAACAAGTGAGCTACCCCTGTGCCCCTCCTTTTTCTAATTTCTTAAGTTGGAAGATAAAGGTATTGATTTAAGAACTTTCTTTTTTTTTAAAACATGTTTAGTTTGTGAAGTTAAGTCTGATCACCTGGTCTAGTTATTGTCTGGTTTTACTACTGTAGAGTTACTAGTCTTCTCCTTGCACTGAATAATCCATCTGTGGGAATACTATACACTCTTCTGTAGAGGTTTTCTGGTGAGGTAAACACTTGTACATTTTTAAAAAGATTTTATTTTTAAGTGATCTCTACACCCAAAGTGGGGCTCAAACTCATGACCCAGAGATCAAGAGCCACATGCGCTCTACTGATTGAGCCAGGCAGGTGCCCCAAACTGTACTTTCTTTTAAGGCATAAGCTAACAATTAAAAGGTTCAATCTGCTTTGATGTCTAGTATTGGAGATCATAAGGCACCTCATCTTGGGAGTAATTTTTTTTTCTAAAACAAATCATTTGCATGCATCTTCTTTTTCTTTTTAAGGTTTAATTTATTTGAGAGAAACAGAGAACACAGGAACTTGGGGAGGAGTAAAAGGGAGGGAGAAAAAGAGGGAAAAAATCCCAAGCAGACTCCACGCTGAGCACAGAGCCCTACACGGGGCTCAATCTCACTACCCTGAAATCATGACTTGAGCCGAAACCAAGAGTGGGTTGCCTAACTGAGCACCCCTGCATGCAACTTCTTAATTAAGCATTTAATGCCCCAGGATAAGTATACAGCATGGGCATTTGTTAACAAATTGACAAAGACTACCCCTCCCAATATTCCTTACTATGATGCCAAGGGGAAAGGAAATTTTGCAGAAAGACCAACATTCCTCCAGGGTATTCTAGAACTGAGACCTTCATTCCTCCCCTCCTGAGCTACAATGTCAGGATATTTCAGCTGTATTGAGTCAGGCCTGTCTGACATCCTCCATCAGGAAAAGATACCACGTGTCTCCGGGCAGTTGCTTATGAGGGAAGGAGAATCTAAACCAAAACCCAGGCTAGATTATCAGGGTGGCAGGGTAACCAGGAACACTGTCATAGGGTGGGAGGCCGGACACTCCTTCTGACCCAGCCATCCAGGCCCCGTGGAGGAGTTTGAGAAATTAAGGCAGAGTGTGTGAATATGAAATAAAGCATCTGTACCCAGGGAGCCCCAGGCATGGAGGGTGGGCTCCACAATAATGGGAAATGGAGATCACTGATCACAATCGGTGGCTCGAGCTCTCCCTCCAATAAGGTGGGTTACTTTGAATATTAAAGGAATATGAGGTTATTTGTGCACTGAACTGTGAAGCTGGTCATTCCAGTTGCACTGTTTGTTTGTTTTAATGTGGCCACTTTAATTGATTTACTTTTATATCATGCGGCATACCTAGAAAAAGATTGGCTTCTAAAATAAGATGGAATTCTGCTTATTTGGTTTTACACACATTTATAATCAGATAGGGTCTGCCTGGTTTAGATCTCCATATTTAACAACACCTGAGGCAACTCTTTAACTTTATAAAATCCAAAAACTGTTTGCTGACTACAGAACACAGGTATCTAGCAATAACTCTAACTGGAGAGTCTACAAAACATCTAAAAAGCCAACCAAACAATTAAAATCACTCATTTAAATAAATGGATGCATCTGAAGAATTCAGGTGGAATCCTTTGATGCCAGGAACAAACCAGCACAGAAGTCCATGGAAGGAAGGAACGAACGAACGAAACACTGAAGATACTGCATAGCAACTCAAAACCTCTGCCCTGGGGCACCTGGTATGAAGCACTGGGTCTGTGCAGGATGGTAAGTTCCTCACACCCGAAAAAATAAGGCCATGACTCAGCAATGGTAAGACTTTGAGCTAGGAGAACACTTAGAAAAGGTAGCCAACAACCAAAATTGTTTCCACATTTTCTTTGTACAGAAGTTTTTTAAAAAGAAAGAAAAACGCTCCATTGACATTTTGTGGCTACTAGCTTTTTTTTTTTTTTGAGGGTTCCTGGCCCAAATTTTCACTCTTTGCATGGTCCAGAAAGCCTTCAGCTGAAATTTTTAGTTTAAAGTAGACCAGATCTATAGTGTCCCAGACACCTGGCAGAAGCAAGAAGGAATGTACCCTCAACTGAAGCCTAGAGGAAATCTGACAGCAAAACTTGAAGATGAGTGAACAACCCCAAATCACAAAACACACAAGGAAACAAGCCATCATGGGTAAGATTCAGCAAAACAAATGAGCCAGTCCTATAAAGACTTCAGATATGGGAATTATCAGATGATGGCCAGATAAAATACAGGGGCACCCAATTAAATTTGAACCTCAGATAAGTAATAAGTAAATTTTAAGTATAAATATATCCCATGCACTATTTGGGACATACTTACACTAAAAATGTGTTGTTTGCCTGAAATTCAAATTTAACTAGGTGTTCTGTATTTTTAATTGTTAAAATGTGACCTTACAAACTATAAATAGGTCTAATATGTTTGAGAAGTAAAAGAAGGACGTGGAAAAGTAAGTGATAAGCAAGGAAACATCAGAAATGACCAGATAGATATGCAAAAGGAACAAATAGGCCTTTGAGAAATAGAATAAAAATCAAAAATAAAAACTAAATGGAAGAATTTGGGGTAAATTTATTGATGCTGCAACTTACTTTGATACACACATAAAAAGTTGGATTGATGGATACATAGAGGAATAGATGGGATAATATGTGATAAAGTAAGTATAACAAAATGTTAATTGTAGAATATACAACTGGGGTAAGTATATGGGAGTTTAGTGTGAAATTCAACTTACCTGTATTTTGAAAATTATCATAATAAAATACCTGGGGAAAAATCTGAAAAGTTAAGCAGCATAATGGACAAAATTTAAATACTGACCTAGAGAATAAATCTGAAGGAATTTCAAAGAATGCAGCCCAGGAACAAAAATGATAGAGACTATGAAAGGCTAATTAAGATATGTGTTGGTGAAATGAGAAATTGCCATCTGTCCTAACAGAGTTCTAGAAAGAGAAAATGGAAAGGGGGAGAGCCAACATTCAAAGTAACAGTGGCTGAGGATTTTTTGTAACTGATGAAAGGCAGTATTCCACATATGCAGGAATTCCAGTAAATTCCAAGAAGGATAAATAAAAAGAAATTTATTTATTTATTTTTTTTTTTAAAGATTTTATTTATTTATTTGACAGAGAGAGACACAGTGAGAGAGGGAACACAAGCAGGGGGAGTGGGAGAGGGAGAAGCAGGCTTCCTGCAGAGCAGGGAACCCGATGTGGGGCTCGATCCCAGGACCCTGGGATCATGACCTGAGCCGAAGGCAGACACTTAACGACTGAGCCACCCAGGCGCCCAAAAGAAATTTATTTTGCACTAAAGGAATTCCCAAAGGATATGTCTCACAAAAAACAAAAACAGTCCTAGAAAGAAGATCTGAGATGTGGGTGATTCTAAACAAACCCTGGTTGGCTAGAAAACAGTGATAATGATGTTTGATGTGTGGGGTTAATAAAACCCAGCAAGGTAGAAAAAAGTGGTTGGCCCATGGTAACAATGTAGACCTGAGTTATTGGAGTTAAAATATTATTTGAAGTTTAAAGATATTAATTATCTTTAGATTTTTTAAATTATTTCTTTATTTTTTTTTAAGATTTTATTTTTAAGAAATCTCTACACCCAACATGGGGCTCAACCTTACAATCCCAAGATCAGGAGTCACACACTCCACTGACTGAGCTAGCCAAGTGCCCCTATCATTAGATTTTTAAAAGGTAGGTAGGCAAGTTAATATTACAAGGGTAACTAACGACTATAAGAAAAGAATTTTAATTTGTATCTTTAAAACCAGCAAAGAGGGGCGCCTGGGTGGCTCAGTCGGTTGTGTCCACCTTCGGCTCAGGTCATGATCCTGGAATCCCGGGATCAAGCCCCACATCCAGCTCCCTGCTCAGTGGGGAGTCTGCTTCTCCCTTTGCTCCTCACCCCACTTTTGCTCTATCTCAAATAAATAAATAATCTTTAAAAAAAATAAAATGAAACCAGTAAAAAGCAAAAAATAGATTTTTTAACCTGATTTATTTTTTTTCCAGATAAAGAAAGAAATCTGAAGATATCAGTAATAATAAATGTAAATAGATTGGGTAATACAGTTAGTAATGACAGATTTCCACACTGGATAGATCTGTCCAGTTCCTTCCCCCAGCTCACCATTCTGTTGTATATGCTACCAGAACCTAACTCTAATTAATGCATGGTGTGCCACCGTTAAGAACAGAAGCTCTAGAATCTGCCCAACCTAAGGTTGAGTACCCTGCTCTGCAATTAATCAGCTGAGCAACATTGGCACTTAGTTAAACCTCTTTAAGTCTCCGTTCATCATCTATAGAGTGGGGTTAATGGATGGGACATACCCACATCACAGAGTTTTTTTAAGATTAAATGAGATAATAATGTAAAATTCTGAGTACAATGCCTGTACAGATTAACTATTCAGCAAATGCCACTAGTCTAATCTATTATTTCTAAACAATTATAGAGACCAACTAAAACAAGCCACATATATTACAGAGAGAAAGCAAAGAAGAAATCTGTGGTCTCCACCCTAAGCCAAGACCTGGCAATTTTTGTTAATCCTTCTATGTATCTTTTTTTTTTTTTAGTTTTTAAAAAAATTAATGTGGTATAATTAACTTACAGTGTTATATTAGTTTCAGGTGTGTAATATAATGATTCAACATTTCTGTACATTTCTCAGTGCTCATCAAGATAAATCCCCTTCGCTTATTCACCCATCCCTCCACTACCTCTTCTCTGGCAACCACCAGTTTATTCTCTGTATTTGAGTATGGCTTTTTTTGGAGTGTCTGGGTGACTCAGTCAGGTAAAGTGTCTGCCTTTGGATCAGGTCATGATCCCAGAGTCCTGGGATCAAGCCCCGCATTGGGCTCTCTACTCATCAGGGAGTGGTGGGGAGTCTGTTTTCCCTGGGCCCCTCCCCTCCACCCATGCTCTTTCTCTTGCACTCTCTCTCTCTCAAATAAATAAATAAAATCTTGGGGCGCCTGGGTGGCTCAGTCGGTTAAGCGTCTGCCTTCAGCTTAGGTCATGATCCCAGGGTCCTTTGTTTGAGCCCTGCATCAGGAGTCACACACTCCAGAGCCTGCTTCTCCCTCCCCCTCTGCCTGCCACTCCCCTGCTTATGCTCTCTCTCTCTTTTTCTCTGTCAAATAGATAAATAAAATCTTTAAAAAATAATAAAATCTTTTTTAAAAAGAGTGTCTTTTGGTCTCCTTTTTTTTCCTTCATTTTTGTTTTGTTCTTAAATTTCACATAAGTGAAACTATATGGTTTTTGTCTTTCTCTGACTTATTTCACTTAGCATTATACTCTCTAGGTCCATCCATGTTGTTGCAAACGGCAAGATTTCATTCTTTTTTATGGCTGAGCAATATTCCATTGTATACATATACAACATCTTCTTTATCCATTTATCAATCGATGGATGCTGAGTTGTTTCCATATCTTGGTTGTTGCAAATAATGCTGCAATAAACATAGGGGGGCACATATGTTTTTGAATTAGTGTTTTTGTTTTCTTTGGATACTCAGTAATGTAATTACTGGCTTATATGGTAATTCTATTTTTAATTTTTTGGGGAACCTCCATACTACCTTCCCCAGTGGCTGCACCAATTTGCATTCCCACCAACACTACACTCCTTTTTCTCCACATCCTTGCCAGCACTTGTTATTTCTTGTCTTTTTTATTTTAGCCCCTCTGACAGGTGTAAAGTGATATCTCATTGTGGTTTTAATTTGCATTCCCCTAATGAGTAATGATGTTGAGCATCTTTTCATGTGTGTGTTGGCCATCTGTATGTCTTCTTTGGAGAAATATCTATTCTGGTCCTCTGCCCATTTTTAATTGGATTATTTGGGTTTTTTGGTGTCCAGTTGTAAAAGTTCTTTATATATTTTGGAAACCTTCTATTTATCTATCATCTAGCTCTCCTGTTCCTCAAACTTCTGACATATTCTTTCTAAACCTGTACCTCTTCTCAAGAACCCTACCCCTCTCAGCATATGATATTGCCTCCTACTCTATAGAGGAAATTGGGATTATTAAGAGTGAAACCCCCAAATTTCCTACCCCCATACCAACTAACTTCTTTCCATGGAGTTTATGCTCCCTTCAGAAACTGATCCTTCCGGGGTGCCTGGATGGCTCAGTCGTTAAGCATCTGCCTTCGGCTTAGGTCATGATCCCAGGGTCCTGGGATTGAGCCCTGCATCAGGCTACATGCCCGGCGGGAAGCCTGCTTCTCCCTCTCCCACTCCTCCTGCTTGTGTCCCCTCTCTCGCTGTGTGTCTCTCTGTCAAATAAATAAATAAATTCTTAAAAAAAAAAAAAAAAGAAACTGATCCTTCCATCTGTGATTTGGAGACAATTCATCTCGTCAATTCAGAGATCTGGGCTCATCACACCCCCACCTCCATCTCTTGCCTCTCAGCTTACAGAAATGCTCAAACTCAGTCATCTTACAAAAAGTCAAGACAAAACAAAACATTATCCCTCTTTGACCCTTAGTACACCCGTGGCTATGGACCCTTTCTCCGGGCCCTCAAAGCCAAGCTATTCCTTAAGAGAATCGTTCACATTCATTATATTTACCGCTAAATAGCACTGGCTGCCACAAAGTAGGACTATCACTCCCATTTTTTATGAATGATATACCTGAGCCTTAAAGAGATGTGTTTTTTCTGGCTTAAACAACTAAAATGTGACATAATCAGGATTGGAACCCAGGTCTATGTGAATGCAAGTCATGTTATTTGCATCCCATCAGTAGTTCCCAAATCTGGCAGGGCATCAGAGTCATCTAGAGACCTTAAAAAATATGGATTCTTAGGTCCTAGCCCTGATCTACCAAATCATAATCTGACGAAGAGACCAGGAATCTGTTTCAAGCTCCTTGGGTGGGCCCAACACAGCCCGTTTGACCCCAGTCTTCTGTGCATTGCCTCTCATCCTCAACTCCCGGTTTGGCTTCATATTTCAATCCTCAAATCCAGTTGCTCCCAGAGACCTCCTTGTGGTTGGATCCATCGGACACTTTCCAATGTTCTTCTTAGTTGAATTCTTAATAGTATTTGACAAGCTGACCAATTTCTAACCTTTCTTTCACTTCCAAAATACCATACTCTACTCCTGAATTTCCTTCCTTTTTTTCTGATTTTCCTTCTCTGTCACTGTCTTCTCTGTGATCTGCCCACCTCTGGCCACCTTCTAAATGTTGGCACACCCACCTCGGTTTTAACTTCACCTTTTCTCACCCTAAATGCTGTGTTTGGGTGATCTCATCCACACCCATGGGTCTAATTGCTGTTTATGTATTAGTGACTCCCAAACTGGTATTTCTAGCCTTGCTCTTGGCTGCTGCATCTGTAAGTGCATAAATGAGAAACTGCCAGTCGAATATCACTTGGGTCCCTTCGAACTCAACAGGTCCATAACGGAATTCACGATCTTTCTCAAACAACCTGCTCCCAGGTCTGGCTTCGCAGGTGTATTAGCCCAGACTGCCCTAACAAAATGCCACAGACTGGGTGGCTTAAACAACAGAAATTTATTTTCTCACGGTTCTGGAGGCTGGAAGTCTGAGATCAGAGTGCCAGGGGCTGGGTTCTGGTGAGCTCTTTAGCTGGCTGACGGATGGCTGCCTTCTCACTGCGTGCTCACATGACCTTTCCTCAGCCTCTGAGTGTTTTCTTCTTATAAGGCCCGCATTCGGGCCCCACCCTTATGACCTCACTTAACCTTAATTATATCATAAACTCCCTATCTCCAAACACAGTCACATTGGGGGTTAGAGCTTCAGTAAATGATGGGGCAGGGAGGGTGAACAAAAACATTGAGTCCGTAACAACAGATCTGCAATCAGTACTGTCCCACAGGGCCTCCAACTCAGAAGGGCCTTGTGCTTGGAGTTGAATGCTCTGCAGTTTTGAAATTTTTAATAACTTTATTTCTTATCTTATGGGTTTTTTTTAAGATTTATTTATTTATTTTAGAGAGAGAGAGAGCATGAGCTGGGGGACAGAGGGAGAGGGAGAGAGAATCTGAAGCAGACTCCACACTGAGCACGAGCCGGACACAGGGCTCGATCTCGTGACCCTGACATCACGACGCTGAGATCACAACCTGAGTCGAAGACCAAGAGTCTGACGCTTAACCGACTGCACCATCCAGGCGCCCCTGAACGTATGCTTTGTAAGTGGAGTCCTATGAGACAGTGGAGCATGCAGGGTGGCTCATACTCCATCCTGCCTCACGCTACCTCCCTGCATCCCTGGGGTAGGTTCTCAGACTCTTGCTTCTGCCCTTCGCACACAGGGCCTTTCTTCTCCATCTCCTGTGACTGCTGCCACCTTCTATCCCCACTGGTGGGATCCTTGGCCCAGATGCAGGGAGGATCGGGCATGTGGACACTGTGGTATCTCGGGACGGGACATGGCAACGCTGTCGCTGCCCCAGGTTGGCAGTGCTGTGGCTCATTCAGGGGGCAACTTGGCAGGCAAGTCGCTTGCCTATCCCTGTCCAGGTAGCTAGTGCACCCTGGCACGGAAGTAACAATATTCTTGGGGGTCACCCATCTGCTGGGGGTTGGGACTGAAGCCTCATGAAAAAGGGAGATGCCTGGCTTGAGTTCTGGGGGCATCTGTCCGTGGTTGGCAGGAGGCCTAACTCGGCAGCTCTGTGCTCCGTCTTGAGGTAAGGGCCCCAGGAGTCTGTGAGGGCCTGCACCCACCCTGTGCGTGTCCCTGTCCCTAAGAGAGTGTGATGTTACATGGGAAACAAAGCTCACCATGACAAGTTGAGAGACTGAAAGAAAGGAAAAAGAGTTTTCCTGCATTTCGACACTAAGACACTAAGTTGAAAGTTATGTCTGTTTACGTTCTTTTTTTTTTTTTTAAAGATTTTATTTATTTATTTGATAGAGAGAGACACAGCGAGAGAGGGAACACAAGCAGCGGAGAGGGAGAGGGAGAAGCAGGCTTCCCGCCGAGCAGGGAGCCCGATGCGGGGCTCGATCCCAGGACCCTGGGATCATGACCTGAGCCGAAGGCAGACGCTTAACCGACTGAGCCACCCAGGTACCCCTGTTTACGTTCTTGAAATGATAACATTCGAGTAGGGAACTGGGTCAAGATGACAACAATCACATACCTAAGAAGCAAAGTCCTTAAAATGATTAAACAAAAAGAAGGAAGAAAAAAATAAACTGAAGGTCACTACTAGTCTTACCATTACGAAGTCTATCTGGTCCATCACAGGACAGGGTAGCAAGTCCATTGACACATAGCCTGGTGGGTGGCTCAGAAGTTGACCGCCACCTCGAGTCCTAGACCTGCCTATGGCATTATTGATTCTTGGTATTACAGTTTGCACACACATTATTCAATTTTTATACAGAGTATTGTAAGCTTGTACTTTAAGTCCATAATTCTATTCACCAGGTTTTCAAATATAAATGAAAATTTTGACATTTTGACATTTAGGGGCCCTGCAATTTCATTTTGCCATGAGCCCTGTAAATTATGTCACTGGCCCCAACTGCTGCTCCTTTTTCCTTGTCTCAGTCAATGATGCCATCAATCCAGCCACCCAGACCAGAAATCCCGGAGTTGTCCTTGACTTTTCCTTCCCTCCTATCCACTTACAAAGAACTCTGTTGTTTATTTTTTAGATATTTCTAGCATCCTCATTTCCAAATGCCACTGACCAGTTCATATAGGTAAAAGAAATTTTAAATGATCCCATTTTTAATCAAGCCCAAGACACTCTTTTTCCCATCAGTAAGAAAGAAACCACAGCTCATGATTAGTGCATCATCTGGGCTGCCTATTGTTATGGACGGGACACCAGATGGGTGACAGTGGAAGATATTGTCTAAGGACACTAATGAATGTTTAAAAGACCACCAGTGACCAGGGAGCATCCAGGACCTATAAAGATATAGCTGAGACATTTAAAAAAAGAAAAGAAATCAGTCAAGGGACACCAACGCTTTTTAAACTAAAATAGAACTTTGTAGAATAACTATGATTTTTTTAAGACCAACATTTATTAATCACCTTCCAAACTTCCCTTGCCAACTGTAGGGACCCCTGAAGCTGTCTAGGGCAGGACAGGAATTTCAGAGTAGAGAAAGGCAAGACGGTCGCCATGAGTATTTGTCAGGTGTTTAAAGTGTCCTTTTATGGGCCAGTTGGCAAGTGGTTCATGGGTGTGTCAGGTTGGCATAAAGGTGTAGAATGGCAACCAAAAAAGTCACCCGCAGAATGCTCTTCCCAAACATCAGTTTCTCCACGTCACCTATCAAACAGCCTTCAGTAAGGTCCCGAAGTTTTACAGGTGAAAGCCCAGCCTGTTTAGGAAGATCTTCAAGACTCTCCACTCATGCCCTCACCTTACCGCCCACAGTTCGTGCCACTGGTCCTCAGCATGCAGCCAGCACAGCCGTCGAGCCAATTTCCTTACTGTCGTCCAGCATTGCCCCTCCTGCACCCACCTCAGAAATATCTTCAGTCATTTCACAGTCCTCATGCCATCCATCTGAACTTCTGCCTTCGCTTTTATTTAACAAACACTTAAATAACATTACTATGCATAAGCATTATTTAACTGCTGTACATATATTTCTTACTTCAATCTGCACAGCATCCCCGTGACAGAAGGACTATTACCCATTGACAACTTACAGATGAAGTTAACCAACTTTGCCGCAGAGCCAGAATTTGAGCCCAAACATCTGCTCTACCTGCTCTAGATCAGAGTCTATATAACAGTATAATGATATTACATTTTATGCATGTTTTTCAATGGTGGTATCATGTGGGGATCAGTTCATGCAATAGCATATGCCCCATGGTTCAATATAGCACACTGGAAACTGCTCTGGGTATCTTAGGCAGGAAAGGAATTTAATTCAAGGAATTAGGTGCTTACAAGATTGTTTGAGAGGTTGGAAAAGTAGGCTTTAGGTTGGACTTTGGGGATAATTCTCAGAATGACTCTGTAGAATGACCCTCTGTTTTTCCCCAAAAAGCGAGCTGAGGTGATGTCTGAAAATGCTTCACTGCTCACTTAACCGGGAAACCCTCACGAAATTGTGCAAATCAAGAGGTTCAAATCTTCGTGTTGACTTCAAGAACACCCGTGAAACTGCCCAGGCCATCAGGGATATGCATATGTGCAAAGTCCCCACATCTCTGAAAGAAATCACTTTACAGAAGACATGTGAGCCATGCCATGGTTACGATGATGGGGCTGGTAAGTGTGCCGAGGCCAAACAGTGGGACCGGGCACGGAGTCGGTGGCCCAAAAAGAATGCTGAATTTTTGTTGCACATACATAAAAATGCAGAAAGTAACACTGAACGTAAGGATTTAGATGTAGATTCTCTGGCCATTGAGTTCATCCAGGTGAACAAGGCCCCAGGACGCGCTGCTGGGTTTACAGAGCTCCTGGTTGGATTAACACCTGAGCTCCCCCTGCCACATCGAGATGATCCTGACTGAAAAAGAGAAGATTGTTCCTAAACCAGAAGAGGAGGTTGCACAGAAGAAAAAGAACCCAGAAGAAAGTGAAGAAACAAAAACTTACGGCTTGGGAACAAATTCAGCTGGAAGCGTAAAAGCACGAAACCAGAGTTAATCCTCTGAGGGAACAGCGACTTTGCCTTGATCGAGAGCTTTGGGAATTGGGACACCGCCATCCAGAACTCAGGCTCTAGGACAGACATTGTTGACATTTGGGGCAGGATAATCTTTGTCGAGGGGGCTGTCCTGTGCATTGCACAACGTCAAACAGCATCCCTGGCTTCTGCCCGCTTGGAAGCTGAAGGACGCCGTCTGTCCTGACAATCAGAAATGTCTGCAGACTTTATTAAATGGCCCTTGGGCACAGAATAGCCCCTGGTTGAGAACCACTCCTTTAAAATAGCATAATCTTAGCTTCAGTCAGTTCAGGAAGCTGCTGCCGTATTATTTCCAGGCCCATCAGGCTCAGCTGTGATCTGTGGACCCGCACCACCCCCGGAGGAGTCCGCTCCCGAGCCACGCCCACCGCTGCTAGTGTGGATCCTGACTCGCAAAACCAATGCCTCGGCCTCTTTAACTCTGTTTCAGATTCATTTCTCGCATGAAGGCGTCTGATTGATGGAACCCAAATCACACCAGACCCCAAGCTGCAAGGGATTCTGGGGAATGCCGTGTTAGCCTTTCTCTTTTTGCAATACAACGAGGCTCCCTGGAAGGAAGTTGAAATAAGCATTGAGAGATTCAGTCTGCTGCATCCGCCACAGCACGTAAATTTTTTTGTTCTTGGCAAATGAACCAGACAAGATGAGAATGTTCATCTATTTGAGAGGAAGTGTTTTTATAGTTGTCCTGGATTAAAAAAAAAAGAGTCCGAGAACACTCTAAAAATGTCCATTATTAGGAAGAAGATAAATTCCGGCACGTGGCATTTTATCGCTCATTGTCTTAGTCATCCCAACATGAATAATACTGCCCTGCGATTTCATTTTACATATGTGTATGTTTTTTTGCCCCGAGAAGCTGCAAGTTCTTCAAGGGTAGGACTGTGTACTCCCCAAACGCTTGAACATAATTGTAGGTATATTGTGGACATTCAGTAAGAATCACTAAGCATTTTTAAAAATCACTGATTTTCAGAAACAGAGTCAGGAGTATTCCTAACCACTGCTTTTTAGCCAAGACCCAAGATTCTTTTCTTATCTCTTAGGATCATTTCTTAATCTCATAACTTTGAAACCTTAGGGGACTTTTCACCTACCAGTTGTTGGCATTGAATCTGAATTGAGCAACATATTGACGGTTGAGAGTTTAAGAACTAAACCCATGTTTCTCCTCTGAAATATGCACTGCTGTTACTATTTCCCCCCCACCGTGGAATAACAGGGGCCAGATTTACCTTTCTGCCTGAAACTAGAGCAGCAACCGAAACAGACAAAATACGAGAAACAGTGGTTTTCAGGACACTGGACATTAGACACCAGGCAGCCATCCCTGTGAGAGTGGGAACAAACCAGTGAGGGCCTCGATTGCCTCAGGTCACTGCCTTGAGAGAGTTCCCAGGCAGGGCACAGGGAGGGCAACTGCGAGAGCCCGGGAGATCCCCCGGGTCAGGTGGAGGTGCCAAGAGTTACCAAAGAGGAGAGAGCTACACAGAGAGACGGCCAGGGATGTGCAGAGGGTACTCCCTGAGTCTTCAGCTGACTACTGCTGAGCAGCCCATGTGGACGAGGAAACTGTCTGAGGTCAGGGAAAGAACCAACCGCAAGGATGAATGGCAACAGTGCCCGGTGCTCACACAGGAGCAGGACTCTGTTTCCACAGCCAGAGCAGAAGCCTGCTGAGTCACAGGTATGGGGTAGAGTAATCAGAAGGGCTTGGCCTCAGTAGTGGGGAACAATTAGCTCTAGACTGAGTGCTCCAGACCCTCCTAATGAATCATAAAAGCAAGACCTGAGGGCGCCTGGGTGGCTCAGTTAAGCATCTGCCGTTGGCTCATGTCATGATCTCAGGGTCCTGGGATCGAGCCCCGAGTCAGGCTCCCTGCTCAGTGAGGAGCCTGCTTCTCCCTCTGCCCCTCACCCCACTCGTGCTCTCTCTCTCTCGCTCTTTCTCTCTCTCAAATAAATAAATAAATAATCTTCAAAAAAATAAAAGACCTGAAAAGGATCGAACTGTGTCCAACAACCTAACTACATTCCAGAACAAAGGTCAAGAATGTTTACAGTAATACAGAAATATCTGGCACATAATAAAGTAAAATTTATGATGTCTGACATTCAATTAAAAAATTACCAATCATGCAAAGGAGAAGGAAAATATGACCCATAATACGGAGATAAATCAATCAAAACTGATGGAGGATTGACGTAGATGCTAGAATCAGCAGACGAGGACATGAAAATGGGTATTACGACTGTGTCCCAGATGTTCAAAAAGTTAAGTGGAGACATTTGCTGGCCTTCTTTCCTTCTTTGTCTTCTGAATCATTCAGTCCAAAAACAATTAGTCGGACCACACGAGGTAGGTACCTGTGGAAGGGCTGGGGCTGGGGCAACATGGTGCCAGAGTGCTGGCAAGAGAAAGACCTGCGCATCGAAGGGCATTAGTAACAGAAGACAGATTAACACAGAGGGGTGGATTCCCAAAGTAAATATACTGAGGAAAATGGGAATCAGCTTTCTCATGATCAGGAAAGGGAATTACAAAGTAGAAAGGGAAAAAATCAGATAAATTAGAGGAATTGATGAGAATATATATATATATATGTATATATATATATATAGCGAGAGAGAGAGATGGATAATAAAATGAATGTGGTATGGAATATATGTGCATGTGTATAATACATACATACATACATCCCCTAGCTCTGTCCACCAAGAGAGTCTGGGAGCATCCTCACCTCAATAGAATGGATATACTTCTAACTGGAGGTCAAAGAAGAGATATGTCCATAGAGGAGAAACCTCAGATCCAGCTATAGGTGGTCATTTGAGCAACTTTTCTTCAGAGAATGTCTTTAATCTTTACAAGTCATAAAGACAAATCAAACACGACTTTTCCACACTCGAAAATTTATTTTACAGACATTAACTTATGTATCACACATAAAAATGATAAAAAATAAAGTGTGGGCTTTGAGTTAGTCATGGGATCCAGTTTCAGCTCAACATTTACTCATTTTGTGACCCTGGGGGATCATTCGATCTCTCTGAGTTTTCTCAGATGTAAAATAAATATACTTATTTTTAGGGTTTTGTGTCATTAAATAGATAGTGTATATTCCTACAGTGCCTGGCGTAAAACAAACACTTAGCAAATGGTAGCCATTAGCACATTTGTGTGTGGTATAAAGTGGGCAGATTTTTATTATTTTGGTTGAACAGGGAAGGACAAGCAGTGGCAAAGATGTCAGAGCAGAAAATACCAGTTAATGCAGATTTTTAAGTAGGAACTGGATGCCCGGGGGGAGAAAGACATTCCAGAGAGCAGGGAGGATGGGAGCAGAGCTCCAAGATGGGTGACAGCAGATGTATAGGCAACCTCACTGTCTGGGGCTAGCTGAATCAAAGGTGCAATAAGAAGGTGTGTGGAGGGAAGGATGTCAAGGCGATTTATGCCAGGTTGTGTAGTTTCAACAAAGCCAAAGGAAGCCAAACAACTTTGGTCATTATCGTGTAGCATAGAATCGTGTATTTAAGATTTGTAGCCCACTAGACCATTCTAGGTCTAGATATCTCTTAATCAAGAGTACCCTCTGATTTAGAAGAGTTACTCATTAGATCTTGCTGTGACCGAGCCAGGAGGCCTCCAGCCGCTCTTGGTTTCGCAAGTTGAACCCTGCTTTATGTTGTTGTTTGCTGAGGACTACTGAAGAGTGAGGAGCTATTGCTAACATGAATAAACGTTTCGTTCATGTGCACTCCCTGGGGGCGTCTCCACCGTATTCTCCAGCAGGAAAAGTCCTGATGGGCAGCTCCCAGATGAGCTGACACATACACAGCTAAAGCACCCGAGAGGAATGCAGATCAGGAGAAACAACACATGTAAGGAAAAATACATGGTTCCAAAAGGTGAAATGAACTGGAATTATTTAATGATAAAAAATGTGTAAGGCAATAACCTGGCTCTCACTCAAACAACGAGGCAAATAAAGGAATGTTGTAAAAAGAATGCATATCTCTTGACCAAACTCTCAGAGATTTGCGATTTTGATGGAACATTTCTTTGGCTCTAGCCCGAAGTGTTTCCGTGATGTTGCTTGTGCAGTAGGACCTAAAAGATACTGCAAGTCCAAAGGCCCCATCCTCAAAACAATGAAGATTTAAAATTAGCTTTAGGGGCACCTGGGTGGCTCAGTGGGTTAAGCATCTGCCTTCGGCTCAGGTCATGGTCCCAGGGTCCTGGGATCGAGTCCCATATTGGGCTCCCTGCTCAGCAGGGAGTCTGCTTTTCCTTCTCCCTCTGCCGCCCCCCCACCCCCTGCTCATGCTCTCTCTCTCTCTCTCTCTCTCTCAAAAAAAAAAATTAGCTTTAATGTTCCATAAAAGGTGGAATTTATTCCCCCTTCCAGAAGGGTGCAGTGGAATTGGGCACTGTTTCTCAATCAATGTGTCTTGCCACTTGTGTTTTTAGGACTATTTATAATGTCCTATCATCATTTTGCAAAATTCCACCCAGGAGGAAGGAGTAAAGGTTGTAACTATTGTGGAGAGAGAAAGGAGAATGTACAGATTTAACAGAAAAGAAAAAAAAGGCCTACATGGAAAGTTAGAGACTAGAGTTAGGAATCGACAACTGAGAAAAGCAATGAAATCAGCTTTCCTAGAAACTGTTGAAAAATACAATAAACATTCATTTGTAAAAGTTAATGAGTTTATTAAAATGAGTTAATTAAGGCTATCCTAGGCACTAGGGATATAGTAATAAAACAAAATACCTGCCCTCCAGGAGCTCCCAGCTCCATGAGAAATCAGACATGCACACAAAGAACTCTAATACTATGTGTAGGGCCTCTAACAGAGGGGCGTTTGGGGCATGGGTGTAGGGAGGAAGGAGCATCCAACAGCCCAGAGAAGTCAGGGAAGGCCTAAGATCACAGAGCACCTGGACGAGGACCGGGAAAATGAGGCAGGATCCACCAGAAATACAGAAGGCAAGGAGAGTAGCTATCTGCAGAGGCAGAAGGGCCTGCAAGAGCTTTGGGGAGGCTCCATGGTTCAGAGTGGCTCATTCTTGGGGTGGGTGGTGGGGAATGGGACAAAAGAGGCTGTACAGGGAGTTGGGGTCATGTCAGCCTTGGGTGCGGTGCTGAGAAGTTTGTATTTATGGATGTGTATATATGCACTGAGAAAAAGCTAGAAAGATACACACTTCTAATATGGTACCCTAGTAAATGTCAAACTAGATTGCTGTATGCGGAACTAGTAGGCATGACCCCTAAGATCGCAGACACTCAAGTCAGTCTGCCCGGGCTCAGGTCCCAGCTCTGAGACTGACCCGCTGCGAGCCCTCAGACAATTTACTTAACCTTTCTATGCCTCAGTTTTCTCATCTGTAAAATGAAGGGACCATACGTAATACCAGCCTTACAGGAGTGTGTGGAGTAAAAGAACTAGTATGGAGAAAGGGCTTGCAGTTGTGCAAATGATCTCGCCATCTTAATCATGTCCCCACTCTGCCTACTTGGATTTCCACTGTAATGGTTGGGGAATTTCATGAAATTTAGGATTTCTCATCCAACTCCTAATCTTCATAAAAGATGAATTCTTTCAGATGTGAATCAAGTCCTGTTCCTTAGTAGCTGATGGTAGCACAAGGCAGGAAGATGGGTGGATCTGCATGTTCATGCAGGCCAGATACTCTGTGGGCTTAGTAGAAGATGTTTCATAGTGAAACACAGCAAGCTTCAAGGGACTCTACAAAAGCAACTCAACCTGTGCAACCACGTTCCAAGAGGTGTGGCTCCTCATGCACAGAAAGCCAACATTCACACATATGGATACATTTTGAAACTCCACTGAGTGGTGTATGGTGACTGTGGCCACATGCCTTTCAATCCATTAATTGCCACCTCCATGGTTTACCTTCCCCTTGTCGAGCTACCACCTGCAGGGTCCTTTTGAAGACCCTGAACTTCCCCTCAGGCACATTTATTTCAGCCCTTCGCGTAGCACCTTAATCCATGCAATCTTTCATAAAATCCCACATGTGACTATGGGACCAAGTGGCCACAGATAGCTTTAATTAATGGAAAGTACTTTAGGACGAATACCTAAAGTTAAGTGGTTAGACTTGAACATTAGACAACCCCAGTTTGAAAAAAAAATTGGTTCTTTTTCTAAGTGAGTACGCGAAACCTTGACTTGCTTTCACTTCTATGTTCAAACCTCCAGGCATTTTTCCAGGATTCCAGTCTTTGCATTACTTTTAGAAGCTGCAAGGAATTCTTTTTATTCTACCTGAAGTCTTCTTACTTCCCACAGGCTTTCCTCTAGCTAGAGAAGGTTTTCAGCTTCTACCTTTAAGGATTCTCCCCAGCCTGTTCATGATAACTTTAATTTCCTCCTTCTGAGCCCTGTCACCCCCTAAATCCTGGGCACAGATCTCTTTACGAGAGCCAAGGGCACAAACCCTTGTTACCCCACTACCCTCTTCTATTTGACAGCCCCTTTTGGAAACCCACCACAGTGCCTCTTGGAAACCCCTTTTCCAACCCAAAAATGTAAGCTGAACATATTGCTTTGCCCCACATCGGGAATCTTTGTCTCTGGAATTATCTGAGTGTTTTCTCATATCAATAATTATCAGGACTTTGTGCAATGCCCTCCCTTCCTGAGGGCCTGCCTCAGATTCTCAGAAAAGAGAATGGCCATTCCTGTCATTTTCACTATTCTCACTGGTGGTAGGCAGAATAATGGCCCCCGCAAAAGGATGTCCGTGTCTGGGATGGTTAGTTTTATGTGTCAGCTTAGCTAGCTTATAGAACCCACTTATTTAATCAAATACTGATCTAGGTTTTGCTCTAAGGGTATTTTGTAGATGAAGTTATCATTTACAATCAATTGATTTTATGTAAAGGAGATTACCCTCCATAATGTCGATGAGCTTCATCCAACTGACTGAAGGCCTTAAAAGTAAAAACTGAGGTTTGCCAGGGAAGAAATTCTATAAAAACAGTTATTCAAGTCACAAAGTTCAAGGGGTGGCAAACTCAAATCTGATCCAGAAGACTCAAGCCCTGATGCATAAGCGTTCTGGGACAGAAAGGATATAGCCATCCTCAGCCAGAGTCACAGTTCATTCATTTATAAAAGATGTATTAAATATCTACAGTGATCCAGGGCCAGGACAAAGCCCTGGGCAGTAGTTCCAATTGAGGACAGTCCAGTATAATGCAGGAATCAACTAGAACTTGAGGGAGAACAGTGTCGAGTTTTGGGAACTAGAGACTGGCAAGAAGAGTCAACTAGGCTGAGGTTCAAGGCTGGGCTTCACCCCCAGGAGGTTACCTGGACAGGAGGCTGGTGTTGCAGCTGGACTGCTTACAGAAAGTTTCTGAGAAACTTGCAATTTCATCCCCTCCCTCATCCACAGACCCCAGCCCACTGTACTGCAGGTTTAGGGCCCCAACCCCCATCCACTGATGTGAAGAGCACTCTGAACAGGCTTGCTTTTGCAGGCTTGAGACCTATTCTAGAAATCTGTTGTTGGGTAACAAACTGCCCCAAATTTATGGTGTAAAATAACCATTTTATCATGCTTGTAGATTATGTGGGCCAGGTATTCAGACAAGACCCAATGCTCCAGCATGCATGGGACCTCAGTGGGAGGATTTAAATGATTGACAGTGACTCATATGCTGAGGGCTGGAATCATTCACTTACATGTCTAGTGTCTATCCTGGGAAGACTCAAAGGCTGGGCTTAGCTGGGACTGTCAACTGGAGCCTTATCACAGCATGAAGGCTGAGTTCCAAAAGTGAGTATGCTGGAGAGCAAGGATTCTAAAGAGCCAGAAGCTGCTTGGCCTTTACTGACCTCACTACCAAGGTCAAGTGGTTTCACTTCTACCTCATTCTACCGGCCACAAGTGAGTCAAGGAAGTCAGCCCAGATTCAAGGGGAGGAGAATTAGACTCTACTTCTCTCAACAGGGTAGTGACCCATGACATTGTTAAGGGTGAAAGAATATTTCCCCTACAAGACCAGGAATAAGACAAGGATCTCCCCTCTGGCCACTTCTATTCAATACTATACTGGAAGTTGACAATTAAGCAATAAAATGAAATAAAACAAGTCCAGTTTGGAAAGAAAGAACTAAAACTATCTCTACTTGCAGATGAAATGATCTTGAATATAAAAAATCTTAAGGATGATGAGCACTGGGTGTTATACGTAACTGATAAATTATTGAACACTACATCTGAAACTGATGACATACTATATGTCGGCTAATTGAATTTAAATTAAAAAAATAAAAAAATAAAATGAACTACTTGACCCTAACAGGGTGTCCTGAAGAATAATAAAGTTAAAAAAAGTCCTAAGGAATCCATCAAAAAACTAGTAGGGCGCACCTGGGTGGCACAGTCGGCTAAGCATCCAACTCTTGGTTTTAGCTCAGGTTGTGATCTCAGGGTCCTGAGATCAAACCCCACATTGAGCTCCACACTCAGCTCAGAATCTGCTTAAGACTCTCTCTCCCTCTCCTTCTGTCCTCCCCTACACCCCTCTCTAAAATAAATAAATAAATCTTAAAAAAAAAAACTATTAGAACTAATGAAGAGTTCAACAAGTTTGCACGTTACAGAATCAATATATACAAAAATCAACTGTATTTCTATATACTTGCAATGAACAATCTGAAAACAAAATTGAGAAAATAAAATAAAATACTTAGAGATAGTTTTAACAAAAGAAATGTGAAACTTATACTCTGAAAACTATAAAACATCGTTGAGAGAGATTAAAGACCTAAGTAAATGGAAAGAAATCTTATGTTCATGGGTCAGAAGGCTGAATATTTTTTAAATGGCAATACTTCCCAAATTGATCTACAGATCCCATGAAATCTCTTTAAAATTTCAGCTGACTTCTTTGCAGAAACTGACAAGCTGATCCTAAAATACATATGGAATTGGAAGGGACCTGGAATAGCCAAAACAATCTTGAAAAGGAAGAACAAAGTTGGAAGACTTGTGTTTCCTGCTTGCAAAACTTACTATGAAGCTACAGTAATCAAGACAGTGTGGTACTGGCATAAGGATAAACTTTCAGTGGAATAGAATTGAGAGTCTAGAAATAAACCCATACATTTTTAGTCAACTGGCTTTCACAGAGGTGTCAAGACAATCCAATGATGGAAAATAGAATAGAAAAATAGAATAATCTTTTCAACAAATGATACTAGGAAAACTGGATATCTAAATGTAAAAGAGTAAAATTGGATCCTTACCTCACACCATATACAAAAATTAACTCAAAATGGATCAAAACCTAAATGTCAGAGCTAAAACTATAATACTCTTAGAAGAAAACATAGGCATAAATCTTCATGGCCTTGGATTAGGCAATGGTTTCTTAAATACAACCTCAAAAGCACAAACAACAAAAGAAAAAATACATTAGTCTTCATCAAAATTAAAATTGTTATGCTGCAAAGGACACCATTAAGAAAGTGAAAAAAAACAAGTGATTGGGAGAAAATATTTGCAAATCATATATTTGATAAAGTATTTGTATCTAGAATATATAAAGAACACTTACAACTCAATAATAAATAGCCAATTAAAAATGGGCGCTTGGGTGGTTCAGTCAGTTAAGCATCCGATTCTTGATTTCAGCTCAGATCGTGATACCGGGGTTGTGAGATTGAGCCCCAGGTCCAGCTCTGCATGGGCCTCCATGCTCAGTGCAGAGTCTGCTTGAGATTTTCTGTCCCTCTCCCTCTGTCCCTCCCTCCACTTGTGTGCATGCTCCCTCTCTCTTTCTTAAATAAATAAATAAATAAAATCTTTTTAAAAATGGGCAAAGACTCTGAATAGGCATTTCTCCAAAGAAGGTATACAAATAACCAATATGAATGTCAACATCATTAGTCATCAGAGAAATGCAAATCAAAACCTCAATAAGATACCACTTTGCACCCAGTAGGATGGCTATAATAGAAAAAAAAATAATAAAAAGTGTTGGGCGCCTGGGTGGCTCAGTTGGTTAAGCGACTGCCTTCGGCTCAGGTCATGATCCTGGAGTCCCGGGATCGAGTCCCGCATCAGGCTCCCTGCTCGGCAGGGAGTCTGCTTCTCCCTCTGACCCTCCTCCCTCTCATGCTCTCTGTCTCTCATTCTCTCTGTCTCAAATAAATAAATAAAATCTTTAAAAAAAAAAAAGTGTTGATGAGGATGTGAAGAAACTGGAACCCTTAATACAGTGCTGATGGGAATGCAAATGGATGGGAATGCAAAGCAGAATGCATCTGCTTTGGAAAACAGTCTGGCATTTCCTCAAAAGGTTAAAATATAGAGTAACCACATGACTCAGCAAGTCCACTCTTCAGTATATACCCAAGAAAATGAAAAGGTTGTTTATATAAAAATTTGTACAAGAATGTTTACAGCAGCATTATTCATAATAGCAAAAACATGGAAACAACTAAAATGTCCATCAGCTGATGAATGGATGAATAAAATGTAGTATATTCATATGGAAGATTATTTGGCCATAAAAAGAGATGAAGTTCTAATACTTGCCGCATCATGGATGAACCTTGAAAATATCATGCAGAAGGAAAGAAGCCAGTCATTAAAAACACGTATTGTGATTCCACTTATATGAAATGTCCAGTATAGGCAAATCTATAGAAACAGAAATTAGGTTAGTGGTTTCTTAGGGCTGGGTGGGGGGAAGAGATGATTTCTGGATAAGTTGGGATTTTTTGGGGGGGGATGATAAATGTTCTAAAATTGATTGTAGTGATGGTTGTACAAATCTGAATGTATTAAAACTACCATACACTTTAATTATTTTCTTTTTTTTCTTAAGAGAGGGAGTAGGGGGAAGGGCAGAGGGAGAGAGAGATAGAGAATCTTAAGCAGGCTCCATAGCCAGTGTGGAGTCCAATGTGGGGCTCAATCTCACAACCCTGAGATCATGACCTGAGCCAAAATCAAGAGTTAGATGCTTAACCCACTGAGCAACCCAGATGCCCCAGTATTGCCATATACTTTAAATAGGTGGATTATATGGTACTGAATTGCATCTCAATAAGATGGGAGTTATTTTGGCAGTTCTCTTTAGAAAATAGAGTCAACACAGGGCCTGAACAAAGCTGAGCTGATGAGAGGTGTGTGACCACATCTACATGGCATGGAAGTCTAGAGGACTGACAAACTACAGTCACCTTGACCCTCCAAAATCTGACCTTTTGGGTCATTCCAGAGTGCCTCCAGATGACCATTGTTGACCCAGGAGTAGTTCATGGCCAACAAACCAAATGCATATCAGAGGAAGCCATTTCAGTGGAAGACTGAGAATGGTCCTTGTGTTAGCCACAGCATGGATTCTCATGCCTGGTCTTAGAAATTAACTTGGTTAGCTCCATTTGCTCTGTTTGCTATTCCTCTTCTCTCTCTTTATTCTTTTTTTGTTTGTATTTATTTATTTATTTATTTTAGGAGAGGGGAGGAGAACTAAGTCCTGCAGAATTCACCTGATCTATTTGCAGTGTTTCTAATCCCTGAAGTTCTCTTTGAAGCTTAATTCTTTCCCTAGAGGGCCACACTCACTCCCTACCCTTTCTACCCCCCACCCTCACATATTTTTATAGTGTTTGAGCATCTGGAAAATGTCTGCTGCTCCAACACCATGCTTTTGGCCCTGGGAGGACCTGAAGGCCTCAGGCAGAAAAAGTGCTGAGGCTAGGACCAAGCATTTAAGCCTGTCGTATCCTATCCTAGGCTAGTGTCTTATCTGGGAACTACAAATTCTGCCACCTATTGAGATCATTTCTACCTCTTTCCTAGCTTCGTGTACTTCCAAGGACCTCTCAGCCTTCAGGAGTTCACCTTAACCAATTCTCTGGTGTCCAAATTTACTTGTTACCTAACTACACCCTCCTAAACACTTACTTCCTGATTGTTTGTTGACTCTTCTGATGGAAGCCAACAGACTATACTCACCTGATCCCCTTGGGCTCTGCAATTTGGCCCCAAAGGTAGTCGACATGGCCCTAGAACTTTTGGTTCTAGCCTAAGCTGGTCAGGTATGATCATCACTTTAGGTGTCTACAGACAATCTTGTGTCTAGTGGGGTGTACTCCTTTAAAACCTACCCCTACCTGATGGGGATATGACAGCTAAACATAAATTTTTCTAAAAGCCTGTTGTCCACAGTATTTCTAATTGCCTGACCTAAGTCCATGTCTACACTTTGTCACATGTTTGCCTTCTCTGTGACTGACCCAACTTTGCTCATTCATTTCTCTATATCTGTGTCTCCTGTCTCTAGTCTCATGGCTAGTGCTTGGCTTACTGCTTATCACCTTCTGGCTCAACATGTCTTACTGACTGAAAAGAACTGAAAAGATGACCGTCTTCTTGGCCCATGGCCATTTTCCTGCTCATAGCCCTCATGTACAGGCCAAGTGGGCCCAGGTCCTATCTTTTCCTGGCCTCTGAACACTAGATACTCTTTTTCCTGGAGGGCTAGATGGTCCATTAACTCTTGACCTACAGACCCTGGCACACCTTTACTTCATAGCTACCCTGTGAGAGGATACTGAGAATTTGATGGAGCAAATGGGAGACAGCTGGGAGAACAACGTCCTTCATAGCTCTGCAAGAATGCATATTTAGCAGGACAATTCAAGTATTGGCAGAATGAACTACCTTAGAGCCATAAAGAGTCCTCTCTTCTTCACAAGGTGGCTGTCATAACCAGAAATGCTGGTCCTACTCCAATAGAGCCAGCCAAGAAGTGGACACCCCACTCCATAGTGGGGCCAGCATGGTGGGGATTAGGAGAGATGAGCTTGGGGTTTCTTAACTGAGCAGGGTTTCTTACTTGAAGTGCCACAACAAAAATTACACCAATGAGGTAGGAGAAGGAGTCTTTGAAGGAGAACCAAAAGTCAAGGCAGAGAGCTCCAAATGGTTGAATGCATGATGCATTAGGAAACGGCATGCATGATGCAATTGCTTAGGTCCCAAAGAGGGCACCCTAGTAGAGGCTGGTAGTGGATGAGCTCCCACACCCATCTGCCTGTCAGTTTTTGGGCTGAGGCTTTGCCTTGCTTGGCTGAAGACGCACTTGGTTCTCCCTAGCCATGGCTCTCTGAATCCTATACTGTCCATAGCATTGCTTGTGAGCTATCCAATCAGACATGGAGGCTCCAAGTTATTTCCATCTCAGGAGATATGGCCAAACTTCAAAGCAATCCACAACCCTCTACTGCCCCCCCGCCACACGCACACCTCCCACTAATCTGACCACCTGTCAGGCTGACCATCAAGTGTAGAAAGAGTGCTGTGATGCTATAGCACTACCCTCAGAGGAAAGGGGCTCAGCAGTTCCTCCCGGCAGACTCTCAAAAGCTGCCATTCACACCTCCACTCAGAAGTCATCGGTGCTGAACTGTGGTAGCTTTAACTTCTGCTTCCCAGGCCATTTCCCTTCCCCCACTGCTGGTTATAGAGCTCTTATTTCTTCTGGGGAATTCATGCTGTGTGTTTCAAGTGGGGTTAGCCCTTCGCCAACTCCCACCACAGAACTGGGCAGATGAACCAGGTCTGGATAATTCTATCACACAATCCCCTGGTCGTTATGATTGTTTCAGGAATGAGCATGTGACCCAAGCCAGCCCAACGAGCCAAAGACTTGGACTCTTGCTGGTGCTATCAGAAAAGAGATGCTTTCTTTTCTACCCCCAGCTAAAGGACTAAATAAGCACAGTATTGCCTTCAGCCAGTCTGCCTCCACAAAGAAAAGAGTGTGGCCATGATGAAAATGAACATTAAGGAAAGCAAAAGCAATAGATAAAGCAAGAGATCGAGTCTTGAGGACATGTTTAAGTCCTTAAATGAGTCATGCCTCAAGAGAGATTGCCTCTGTGCTCTTTAGTTATACAAGCTGATGGTATCCCTTTCCACCTTACATAGTTTCGCTGGTTTGACCACTGCCCCTGAAACTTAGTTTTACTGGTTTGACCACTGTCCACACTACTGTATACTCTTCCTCTGACTGTAGATTCTGTGTTCTCTTCTCTTCATCCTCCACTCCTAGCTGCTCCAGCAGGTCAGGATTTAGAAGGTGGGTCAGCTAGGGATAAGAAACACTTAATACTTAAATATTTAAAGAGTTTATTTACAAAGGAATTACTTTCCTAAATGTGGGTAGGGTATAGGAGACCCACATGAGAAACTAGAGAGGAACCTGGAGCATGCAACCTAAAGGGATGAGAGGAGGAAAAGTATGACTGTAACCTGAAGGAGAATTATGTAGATTAAGCTGCCTTGAGAGAACCAGTGACCTTCTGTCAAAGGACACAGCCAGCCCAAGGCGACATCACAGAGAAGGAGGGGAACAAATACTCTTCTCATTCTCCTCCCTGCTTCTGGGTTTTTGATGGTGTTCCCTATTCACTCTACTCAAAACAGAAGAGGGAAGGAAGAGGCTAAATTACACAGGTCAGCCTCCCAGGGCAGACAGCAGGGCAGAGGGATGTGGAGAGTGGATTGGTAGGGCCAAACAGAAGATATATAGCACACAGGAGTTATTCCCCACATCAAAGGGCCCCCGGATGACCTAATGAGCAGTTCATGGCTATGAACAGTAAGCCAAATTCACACAAGGGGAGGTCATTTCCATGGAGAACCGGGAATGACCTAATCTTGGCCAAAGCATGGATTCTTCAGCCCATTCTTGACATCTGAATTGATCAACTCAGTTTGGTCTACCCACCATTTATCTTCTTAATCTTCCTTTGGCTCTCCCCATACAGAGGCTGCCACAACCCCACTCTGCACACCACATATCTTTCTCCCTTCCCACAGATAAGGGATACTGAATCAGTATATACATTACAAGCTGCCCTGGACTCACAGTTCCGTGAAGCCAGTTACAGTACCTAGTGGACTGGAAGAGGCACAGTTTCAGAGAACACTTGGGAGCTCAGAGCCCCATCAAGCATGCCCCCACCTGTATGACAGCCCTTTTATTGGGAGAACCAGGAGAATCCCACTACCCTAGGCTGTAGATTGGGTTGAGGGAGGTTGTTATATAGAGGACAGCCCAATGCAGAACAACTTTGGAGGGCAATATTTCCTCCATAGCACCCCACTGAGTTGGCTAAGGTCTTGCTGGGTCTGCCTCCAAGTTCATGTTCTTCCTCTGCCCGATCCCGCTTCCTCCACTTCTGTTCATTGGTGTTGATCCCTAATGTTCATTAGGGATAGAATTATCCAGTGTCTGTTTCTAGAGAATCCAATCTGAGACAACAGTAGTTAGAGAAGTTTCCATAAGCTCCTAACACCAGACCTACATACTTATTGCCATCTGTGCACTGTACCTTTTCTCCTGTTACTATGGGTCAACTGCACATGCGATTACTATGGATGGTCTCCATTTGTGTACCAAGTTCTGTCCCAACTCACCTGTTACTCACCCAGCTTGCCCCCTCCAGTGATTGTTCCTTCTCTATAAATTTTTCCCTTTCTACTGGATCATTTCCATCACCATGTAAACTTACTGGTACTTCACCCATTTAAAAAATAAACCCATGCCTCCTTGCTTCCACTACCTCCTCCAAACATGGCCTCATTTCTCTTCCGCTTTTTACAACAAAATTGTTTAAATGAGTTGCCCTAATTTCTCACCTCCCATTCCCTCTTGAACCCCTTCACTCCATTGAAGCTTCTCTGATCTTGGTCTCTCATAACCTCCACATTGTTAAGTCTAATGAAAAGTTCTCAGTCTCTGTCTTATTCAACTTATCAGCAATGTTAGACAGTTTATTTTCTTCAGGATCATACTTGTCTGGTTTTCCTGTCTGGCCACTTCTCAGTCTTCTTTACTGGTTCCTTCACATCTTCCTTACTTGTTGGCATGGCTTCAGATGTCTTCTCTTCTCTTTTCTATCTACTCTCACTCTTTAGATAACTTCATCCAGTCTTGAGCCTTTAAAAACTATCTATATGCTCAAAGCTCACAGTGTTTTCCCTCTAGCCCTGACTTTTCCCCTGAATCCTCAGAGTTGAATATCAAACTACCAACTTACTCTGTTTCCACCCTGCCTGTTCTGACATCAGTTGGGTGTACTGTAATACAATTCAGTTCGGATGCTAACCACCAGTGTCTGCAGACCACCACACTACTGATCGGCTGGCTATAAATTTGGGGATTCCTATGATCCCCATAGGTTCAATAATTCACTAGAATGACTCACAGAACCCACTGAAAGTGCTATGCTTACATTAGTTTTAATCTAAAGGATATATGCATAATCTTGGGGACAGTGCAGAGCTCCTATGTCCTCTCCTTATGCAGTCAGGGTGCATCACCCTCCTGGCACATCAATGTGTTCACCAACCAGGAAACTCCTCCAAGTCTCAGTGTCCAGAGTTTTCATTAGGGATTTATTAACTAAATAATTGACTAAAATCAATCTCCAACCCACCTCCCCTTCCCTGAGGTCAGACTGGCCCAGAGTCCCAACCCTCTAGTCACAAGGTTGGATTTTCTGGTGACCAACCCCCATCCTGAAGTTACCTAGAGGCCTCCCAGGAGTCACCTCATTAGCATAACAAGACACTCCTACCCCTCCAGAACTTCTCAGAAGTTTTGAAGCTCTGTGCCAAGACAAAAACTAGATATATTCTTTATTATATCACACTGCCCAACAGCTCTACTTGGAGACATCTCAAGCTTAAACATCTCAAACTGACCTCCTGATATTTCAACCCAAATCTGCTCCTCTAGACTCTTCATTTTAGTAGTTATAATCTTATTCTTTCTAGGTACTCAGGTCAATAACTTTAAAGTCATTTTTGACTCCTTTTTCTCTCACACATCATAACCAATCTGTTGGCAAATCTCATTGGCCCCACCTCCAATTTTATGGAGAATCTAACCACTTCCACTATCTCTACCGAGGCTACCTTGGTCATTTCTCACCTTACTTATCACAGTAGGTTTTTCCCTGGTATTCCTGCTTTAGTCCTTGCCTATTTTTAGCCTCTTTGCCCTCCTGCTGTTTGCAAGTGATAAGAAAGGAGGAAACAAGTGACCAGTTCTCACACATGGACGTTGGAGGGAGAAAGTGGAAAGGCAGAATGACACTCACTCTGTATTAGAGAAAATAGAATGTGTACAGAAAGTAGTCCAAGCATATGGAAGATGGGAAGAAATGCAAATATCATGATAGCAATGAAAAGAAGGATGGGATAATAGTTCCTTTTTGTGAGATTTTTTTTTTAAGATTTTATTTATTTATTTGAGAGAGAGAGAGTGAGAGAGAGCATGAGAGGGGAGAGGGTCAAAGGGAGAAGCAGACTCCCCACTGAGCAGGGAGCCCAATGTGGGACTCGATTCCGGGACTCCAGGATCATGACCTGAGCCGAAGGTAGTCGCTTAACCAACTGAGCCACCCAGGCGCCCGTGCGATTCTTTTTTTTAAGCTTTATTGAGATACACTTTACATATCATAAAATTCATATATAAAGTATACAATTCAATGGGTTTTAATATATTCACAAAGGTGTGCAAACATCACCACAATTTAATATTAAATATTTTGCACCGCCTCAAAAAAGAAACTCCATACACGTTCGCTGTCACTCCTCATTCCCACTCTCCCTTACCCCAATCCCAAATTAATCTACTTCTGTCTCTATGATTTACCTTACCTATTCTGGATACTTCACATAAATTGAATCATATATGTGATTTTTGTTGCTGGCTTCTTTGACTTAGCATATGCTTTCAAAGTTCATCCTGTTGTGGCATGTATCATTACTTGTCTTTTTATGGCATTGTGTGGATAAACCATAGTTTGTTTATCTATCAGTTGATGGGACATTTAAGTTGTTCTCACTCTTTGGCAATTATGAAAAATGCTGTTATGAACATCCATTTACAAGTTTTTGTGTGAACATGTTTTCAATTCTCTCCTACCTAGGAATGAAACGATTGGGTTACAGGATAATTCCATGTTTAACTTATTAAGGAATCACCCAATTGTTTTCCATAGCAGTTGCACCATTTTACATTCTCACCAGCAATATACGAAGTTTCTGAGTTCTCCACATTCACTCCAACACTTGTTATTTTTTTTTGTTGTTTGTTTATTATAGCTTTCCTGGTGAGTGTGAAGTGGTATCTCATTGCGTTTTTGATTGGCATTTTCCTGTTGACTAAAGATCTTAAGCATCTTCTCATCTGTTTCTTGGCCATTTGTATATTTTCTTTGGAGAAATGTCTATTCAAATCCTTTGTATATTTTAGAGTTGGTTGTCTTTTTCTTGTTGAATTGTTAAGTGTTCTTTATATATTCTAGATCTTCATCTGATACAAGATTTGCAAATATTTTCTTCCATTTTGTCAGTGTCTTTTCACTTTCTTGATAGTGTCTTTTTAATTTGGATGAAGTCCAATTTATCTATTTTTCTTTGATTGTTTGTATTTTTGGTGTCATACCTAAGAAACTATTGTATAATCCGAGGTCATGCAGATTTACACCTGTTTCCTTCTATGAGTTTGATAGTTTTAGTTCTTATATTAAGGTCTTTGATCTATTTTTTTTTAAGATTTTATTTATTTATTTGACAGAGAGAGACACAGTGAGAGAGGAAACACAAGCAGGGGGAGTAGGAGAAGGAGAAGCAGGCTTCCCGCCGAGCAGGGAGAGCCAGATGCGGGGCTCGATCCCATGACCCTGGGACCATGGCCTGAGCCAAAGGCAGACGCTTAACGACTGAGCCACCCAGGCGCCCCGGTCTTTGATCTATTTTGAGTTAATTTAAACATTTTTAAATTGTAAAATACACATAGTGTGAAATTTACCATCTTAATCATTAGGTGTACAGTTTAATAATGTTAAGTATATTCACAATGTTGTGTAATCAATCTCCAGGACTTTTTCCTCTTGCAAAACTAAAACTCTATACCCATTAGACAATAGGTCTTCATTTCCCTCTTTCTCCAGCCCCTGAATTGCCATTCTACTTTCTGTCTTTATAAATTTGACTACTCTAGATACCTGCTTAATTGAAATCACGTAGTATTTGTCTTTTTGTGACTGATTTATTTCACTTAGCATAACGTCCTCCAGGTTCACCCATCTTGTCACATATGTCAGAAGATCCTTCCTTTTTAAGGCTGTGTAATATTCCATTATCTGTATATACTACATTTTGTTCATCCATTTATTTGTTCATGGACACTTAGGTTGCTTCCACCTTTCTGCTATTGTGTAAGTAGCATTGCTATGAGCATGCATGTCCTAATATCTCTTGAAGTCCCTAATTCCAATTCCTTTTTTTTAAAGATTTTATTTATTTATTTGACAGAGATACAGCGAGAGAGGGAACACAAGCAGGGGGAGGGGGAGAGGGAGAAGCAGGCTTCCTGCGGAGCAGGGAGCCCGATGCAGGGCTCGATCCCGGGACCCTGGATCATGACCTGAGCCAAAGGCTCATGCTTAACAACTGAGCTACCCAGGCGCCCCCGGATTCCAATTCTTTTCAATATAACCAAGAAGTAAAATTGTTGGATCATATTTCTATACTTTTAATTTTTTTGAGGAACTACTATACTGTTTTCCATAGTGGCCACACCATTTTACATTCCCACCAATTGTGCAAAAGTGTTCCAATTTCCCCACATCCTTACCAACACTTGTTATTTTATATTGTTGTTGTTTTTTATAGTAGCCATCTTAAAGGGTGTGAGGGAGTACCTCACTGTGGTTTCCATTTGCATTTCCCAAATGATTAGCGACATTGAGGATCTTTCATATGCTTTTTGGTCAATTTTTTTTTTTAAAGATTTTATTCATTTATTTGAGACAGAGAGAATGAGAGAGAGTACATGAGAGGGGGGAGGGTCAGAGGGAGAAGCAGGCTCCTCGCTGAGCAGGGAGCCCGATGCGGGACTCGATCCCGGGACTCCAGGATTATGACCTGAGCCAAAGGCAGTCGCTTAACCAACTGAGCCACCCAGGCGCCCTTTTTGGTCAATTTTGATGTCATCTTTGGCGAAATGTCTATTCAAGTCTTTTGCCCATTAAAAAAAAATTTTTTTTAAGTTGGCTCCATGTCCAGCATGGAGCCCAACGAAGGGCTTAAATTCACCACCCTGAGATCAAGACCTGAGTTGAGATCACGAGTTGGATGTTTAACCAACTGAGCCACCCAGGCACCCCTCCATTTTTTAATTAGATTGTTTTTTTGTTGTTGAGTTGTAGAAGTTCTTTATATATCTGGATATTAACCCTTTATTACTGATAAACTGAGTAATATACTGTGATGAGATTTCTTTTCTCATATAGCATTCTGTTTTTCCTGAAGTTACTTTTTGTTTGTTTGGTTTTGCTCAGGTTCCTATGTACCCAAATCATTCTTCTTTTGTTCTCCAATAGAACTATATTGTCCCTCTAGGCACCAGGTAACCTATCACTTCTCCTCTTCTTCCACCTCTTCCTTTCTTCTTTTCTTTTCTTCTTCTCCACCCTCTTCTTTTCCTCCCTCCTCTTCTTCTCCTCCTCCTTCTTCTTCCTCGTCCTCCTCCTCCTTCTTCTTTAAATCCATATAGGTTTTAAATACTTCTTTTTCCTACTGTGGGTGGTTTTCATTCTTTGACCTGGGTACTCAGTGAATCCTTTCAGTTTGGGTACTCAGGCCCTTCAGAACTGAGAATTTCATTAGATTAAAAAAACAAAAAACAAAAAAACAACTTTTCTTTCTCTCCATTTCCTCTATTCTCTATAGCATTCCTGTTAGTAAGGTATTAGGCTTTCTGCATTGGTCTACAGTTTTTCTTATATTTTTCTTCTGTTTTCTCTACCTCTGTCTTTTTTCTATACTTTCTGGGAGATTTCTAGACTTACTCTCCCAAATGTTTTATTGGATTTTCAAGTTAAGATAGCCATATTTTAAATTTCTAAGAGTTATTTCTTAGTTTTTCTTCTCTATGCTCTTTTCTCATATTGTTCTGTTCTCATTCCCATAGATCCCTCTAATGTCGCTGAAGATATTAATAATAGTTTTTGTTTTCCTCTTCTTCTAACAGAAAGATGTTTAGTTATCTTTCTAATTTCTTCTATGACAATGCACCATTCAGATTTCCACCTTTTCTTGGGTCACTCTTTGTCATTTGCATTCTACCTACAAATTGTACATTTCATCTAAATCTTCAAATATGCTGCCACATAATTCATAATTCTATGAAGAAAACGTTTTTAAAAATCTCTTCCATATCCATGATTATATCCTTCTTATTCTTTTCCAATTTTACTTTCTCTTTTTTCTTGGTCAGTTTTCAACTTTATTAATTTCAATTCTTACTGTTCTCTTCATTTTCTCTTCATAGTCCTCCCCCCAATTTTTTTTCTAATTTGGTAAGATAAGTACTTAACTCCTTATGCACTTAATCAAAAGACTTCTTGTAGGGCGGGGGAGGTGCTGAGAGGGCTAAGGACGGATTAAGTAGAAGTTGGTGGGTAGTTTGCAGCTGTGGGAAGAGATGCCCACAGATGCTTACTGAGATGAGAGAAAGAAGGGAAAAGAAGACTTTGAGACTTTGACATCTACATTGGGTTGAGGTCCTTTAGGAACTTCTGGTAGAGGGAAGCCTACAATGAGGGCAATCTGGGAGTCAGAAAAAAGTAATGGCAATTTAAAATTGAATACAAAGGAAAAAAAAGAACATTCCACTCTCATACACAACTGGTGTTATTACCATTCTCTAATAATTTAAGAATAATACTGAGAATCATTTTCTTAGAAAATGTCCAAATATTTTCCCCAAAGTATTTTCAAGCTTAAGAAAAGACCTTGAAATTATTTAGACTCTGAATCCCATTCTGTGTTTTTATTATTCATAGTATCCTTATGATCTTAAGGTGTTTTTTGTTTTCGGTTTTGTTTTACAGGGGTGGGGGTATGTTTTTAAATGAAAAATTCTAATATTTCCTCAAATATTTGGTTTTGTTTTGTTCCTCAGAAACTTAGAGAAAATGGAGCTTTCAGGTTAGAATCTGATTTTCCCCAACATCCGATTAGAAAAACTTCCAAACACACAGAAAATTTGAAAGAAATGTACAGTGAATACCCATAAACCCTTAGCCTAGATTCTACAGTCAGGATTTAATTTTTATTAGCTGGAATTAGTATTTGCCTGCCTCTGAGTGATGTTGACTAGGGTGATAGCTCTACCATAATTACGTAGGAAGTGTTCTGTTCCTACTGGTAAGTCCAGTGCTTCATAAGACTTCTGTACTATGGCCAACTTCATGAGTGCTTTAAACAAGCCAACACAGGTCAGTTGTTAACTGGGTGGAGGAGCTTAGAGTTTTTCCCAGCTTAAAGAAACAAAATTTCAAACTCAGAAAGTTCTCCAGCTCGCTGCCTAAATACACCTACAGCTTTTGGCTTTTATAAGCAGGTGTTGTCCATAGGCATAAACCTAGGACTTCCCGGTTGTGCAACAAGGGAGAAACTGCCAGTGCTCTGAGCTAGAAGGTGACAGGAACAGTAATGGAGAGGAAGGGGTAACTGGGATTCATATCCTCCCAAATCAATTTTCCTAAAAGTTGTATTTTACGATTAGTGGCAATTGTCCCCGTGGATGGGACAGTGCTCTTTTCCCACATGCTCTCTCCTACAAATTCATACAAACTTCTCCCTGATTTTCAGAATCACTAAAGCTTTAAAAAAGAAAAGGGAACACAAGTCTTTGAAATCTAAGGAAGACAGTGGCAATCATCTCTCTAAGCTGGTTCCAACTACTGTACATGATTTCGTAAGATATGTATTTCAACTCATAGTAATTGCTTCGTTTTGGCAAAGTATCATATATCCTTGGCTTTTTTCTTTTTCCTGGAAGGTCTTCAGTTAAGAACAGCCTCCAAAGCAAAGCGATGTGTGCTCATCACTGAGCTTTCTATCACGGGGGAAAAAAAAAAGCATCATGGCTGACTGAAACCTAAGGCAATACATATATCATCTTTATCTTGTAAGAGCTGAAAGAAATTTCTCAGTGCTAAAGCCCTTTGAGACAGCCCTGAATGTACAGTTTGGAATAGGAGAGGAATACTTGGGCAAATATAAAAATAACAGTTTTAGAATGGGGATAGCATTTTTAAATTACACAAGTACTTTTTGCCTTTCTAAGTGCATGCTCTTAACTCTAGATCAAGAAATCAGCAAACATTTTCTGTAGGGGGCCAAACCGTAGATAGGTTAGTCTTTGTGGGCCATACGGTCTAGCTTACAAGTATTCAACTCTGCCACGGTAGTACAAAAGCAGCCATAGACAATACATGAACAAATAAAGAAGGCGTTATTCCAATTACACTTTATTTATGGGCACCTACATAAAGACTACATTAGTTATTCACAAAACAAAGACTTCCTATTTATGCGGGACAACCAAGCTATGGCATGAGTTAAACATTTACAGGCCCACAACACTGTTTACAACAAAAGTTCCCTCAAACACAGTCTAACTCTTAATATTTAGATACCATTTATTCAATTTGTGAAACCATGGGATTAGAAAGTCATATTGAGCCTATATTATTGTCACAATAATTTAAGAAGAAACATGTGAAGTCAATGCTAAGAACAAGATAGGCTTTAGAGTCAGTCAGATGTAAATTCAAATTCAGGTTTGGCGCGATATTGGGTAAACAGAGAACATTTCTACATGTTTCTTCATTTGTAAAAGAGGCAAATGGTTTGTTTGGACAATTAAAAGATAATACCTATCAAACTCCTAACAGTGTTCAGTAAGGCACACAGTACATGCTCAGGAGATGCTACTTTGTTTTCATTGTTGGGTGAAGTCACTGCTAAGTAATTTTCACTTTTATCTGTATAGAAAGACCATTCATGTCATTGGGGTTCAGTAGTCCATTTCACTGATTATAAATCATTTTGTAGTTAGGAAAATCACCCTAATGTAATGTCATTAGTTTAATTTGGAAGCCCTGTGATTAATCTGATATAACAATAGATGAATTATACAGTGGGATCCTCCAATATCAGTTGGCCCTCAGTGTATGTTTTTATATTTGACTTGCCACTGTGACTTACCTTTGTTTGCATCTCTGTGAGTTAATGGTATTTGTATTGTTTGTATATGTATACTTTAAAAATTAATATTTATTGAAGCATTAAAAAAAGGCATTCAGATGACTTACGGAGAGTTCCAACCTCATTAGACAGTGTTCAAGCAAATATAATTTTTAAAGTTCTCCTTAAAAGTTTTTCTTTTTTTTAAAGAGGTAATACATGGTACATAGGACAAAATGTAAAAAGTACAAGACAACAAGGTTTTCTGACAAGGAAGTTTTCTTCATCTCCCCACTACATACTCGAGTCCCACAGTTGCCCTAAGCAACCGCTCGGACGCAAACACACACATACACACCAGTACGTGTGTCTGTGTACGGACACACGCTACTCACACTGTTCTGCACCTTGCTTGATTAGAGTATCCCCGAAAATTCCCGTATCTCTGCATATAAAGTTGCCTTCTATTTTTTTAATGGCAGCTTAATATTTCATCAGAGGGCTAACGCCCCGCCTGATTTAACCAGCCCCCGGGGACGGACTTGCAGGTTTTTTCCTAATCGTTTGCTCTAATAAGGAAAACTGCACTGCTGCTTGTAACTTAATCTTTACACCGCGATTTTGTTTTCTTCCGGCACGACTGAGAAGTGATTCTGGGGTGCGGGGGGCCTTCCGGCGCCCCCCGGCCCCAGGCCGCGGCAAGTGCTTTCGGAGCCGCGGGTTCGTCCTCCGGCACGGTCGGGAAGCCGGCCGTGTCACCCACCGAGGGTCGGGCTGTGCGCGCCCGAGCGGCGGCCAGCGCGCCCGTCGCACGCCGATTTCTGGGGCGGGCATGCGCGGGCGGCAGCGAGTCGGGGGGCAAGTGGCGGCTTGCTCCTCTCGCGGCGTGTGTGGAGCCGCGGCGGCGTCGCCATCTGGGGTAGCGGGCCTGGCGCGCAGCTCCCGAGGAGCCTCTGCCGGCTACCGTCCGCCCGCCTCGCGGGAACGCGGGGAGGTGTTCAAAGGTGTCTCTGAGAAACAGGCGCAGGCCGGGCAGCCCCGCTCCAGAACAATGGGTCCTTTCAGCCGCCCCCTTCAGATGGAGGGCTCGTCACCATGACAACCAGCCCATTATTGGAAGTCGGAGCCGGTCGTCGCCTCAGACGCTCTCCTCGCCCGCTCCCCTCCCCCGCCGGCCCCGCCGTATGGTGTGTGTGGCACTGGCAGCTGTTGTCAAAAGAAGGCACCTCTTTGTCTCCAGGGGATGAAAGACATTTGGTTTTCATCGCCACCCGCTCTCTCCGCCCGACAACTTTTCTCCGCGCTGCACCCCGTCCCCAGAAGGCGCCCCTGGATATGCGAGAGCCCGGCCCCGAGTCGCCCCCCCCCATTAGCTTTGGTGTCTGTTTCCTCCCGGACTCCGTCCCGCCGGAGCACTTCTGCCTCTACCTCCAGCTCTTTGAGTCACTAGAAGTCTCACTCTCAAGCGGAGTGTCCCAAGTAGGGGAATTCACTTTAGAAATCCCGGGTTTCTCCTCGCGGCTCTGCTCGCGGAGTTCCCGGCCGGCCGCTTCTCCCCTCAGACCCAATAGCACCACCTTCCGTGGCGAGGAGCTTATTGCCGAGGCCGTCCCCGTTGTTAGCGCAAAAACGCCGCCGCGCGAGTTCACGAATTCGGCTTGTTCACCAGGGGGAAGACTAGTCGCTTCATTAGACGAAGGCCTCGGTTTTAGGGATGTCGGGCTCAGGCAGCTAGACGACCTTCTGGCTGAAGGCAAGGCGACACGATGATGGAAACAAGAGCCTGTGTTTTTCTCAAGCTTCTGAATGAAATGTAGGATTAAAATATGTTTTAAGGTTTTGCATTACCTTTCATGCATACCTAAATACGATTTACTTTATTTTTTTTTCCTGTGGAAGAGCTTTATAAAAATTAAAAAATGAGAAAAAAGTCTGGCTGACCGTGTGTCTGGGATTTGGGGTTCAAGGAATAGTGCCCCTGAACCTGTAATCTGCACCAGGGATACTTGGAACAGATGGTGTTTTCCAGACCTACCTGGAAATTGGAAAGGTTACATTGGTGAGAGAAAAAGCGGGATCAAGAAGGAGGAGGGAAACAGTGGAGAGAAAAATGCAGAAGCTTATAGTCACCAGTGTGGGGAATCTCTAGAGAGAGTAAAACCAGGTTTGCTGGGCTATTTTGGAGATAAAGATAAGCTTAGGATTCTGTGTGGATCAGAAAAATAATCAGTATTCATAAAATCTTACCTCCAAGGGGTAGATACTAGAGGAGGAAATTTGAGGATACCTGCTTCAGAATTCATTGAGTCTTTCTACTGCTACTTTTTGAAATAAATTAAAGTTTTAAAAGGGTATTTTTAAAAACTTTGGGAATGTCAAAAGTGTAACAAGTGAAAGGGAAGGAAGTTCAGCAGGTGACTGACAAGAGATACATTTTCCTGGTCTTTGCTTTGAATTACCAACAATTACTTTTGGTAAACAGGAAGCAGCCAAGTCTGGCACACAGGAAACTAGTATTTGCTAAGTGAAGGTTTGTTTTTTTCCTGTGAGAATAATTTTTATCTAAATAACTACCTAGAAAATAATAAGTATGTTACTCTGAAAACTTCTCTTTGCAATCCAGGCTTCTTTCTTTCCTAACATTACTGAGTAAGTTTTGGAGGAAATTCTGTCAATTTTCCTGTGAGATTTGATTAATATTTCCCCAGTGATTTCAAATGAGAGTCACAATAGTGTCATGATTTGAAACCCTAGTTATGTAACTTAATGGGTTTTTTTTTAAGTGTTGAAAATTGTTGTTAAGAAATAAAAGCAATTTTCCTTTTCTGAAAAGAATACTCATGGCTGTATCTGTAGGCTGACTTATACCAATAAATACATCATTTTATTATATTTTGTTACACATGGAACTATATAGAAATACACTCTCTAGAGCTCAGTGGCCACCATGGGGATTAAGACAAGGCCAAGTAGAACTCCAGGATTCTGATCCCCATGTCATTCTATTTTATCTGTTCTCTATGTAAGTTTTCATTTGTCTAAAATATTTCACTGCTAAAAAAGAAAGAAAAAAAGACCATTACTAGTAGAAATTTAGAGTTGGAAAAGATTTTTTTTTTTTTTTTAAGATTTTATTTTTTTGCAAGAGAGAGAGAGCACAAGCAGGGGCAGAAACAGGCCTGATGCAGGGGTCGATCCCAGGACCCTGAGATCATGACCTGAGCTAAAGGAAGATGCTTAACCAACTGAGCCACCCAGGAGCCCTGAGTTGGAAAAGATATTGAAGATAATTTAGTTCAATTGTCTCATTTTACAGGTAACATTTTGATCCAAGGAATTTATCTACATAACCTGCCCAAGATCACATGGTCAGTTTGTGGCTATTTATGACCCTGTGACTAGTTGCCATCCTACAGTCCTTTCAGATCAGAGCTGACCACATTGTCCCCTTCCCGGCCATCACTTACCAGACCTTCTTGTTACTATGGACATGTTTTTGTCATTTCTCCTTATTTTAATCTATCTTGTGGAGATTACATAAAAGTTATCTTGCGTGGCTTCCCTGTTTTCCAGTCAGCCTTCCCTAAGTCTTTCAATTCCAGACTTTATTTAAAAAATATAAACTATTCATGGACTGTAGCTGCTCTCTTCGCTCCCACTGGCTGTGGACAGCCTGTTAGTTGTCTACCCGATTTCCATTCTCCTGTCTTCCTTATTAACAGAGTCCCATTTGGGAGGTGGGTGTAGTCACGTGCCCAGTTAAAAGTATTCCCAGGACCTCCTTTATCTCAATACTGAACAATAGAGCAAAAGCAGGATCTCATGAAAAAGCTTGTCAAAGGCAATTGACTCCCCATTGGCTCATATACATTTGCTTTTTGTCTTTCCTCCTTCTTGTTGCCTGGAATATAGCTTGATGCCTGGAGCCACGACAACAATGTTGTGAGCATGAAGGTGAAAGCCCCACCGTATGAATGGAGGAATCGCAACCTAAGAGAAGCCTGAATCCTTGATATGAAGCTGACATTCCAGCACCTGAATGTGATCCCCACTGGCTCCAATTTAGGATAAGAACAAAGTAGACTAGGAATTCAGTTTTACTGAATGAATTATTTTTTTTGAACACTTCCTAGTTGCTTCTATAGTAGTCTGTACAAACACCATCACAGGACCTATAGCATAATAATTCATTCACTTGGTCATGTAATGAAACAATTTCTTCCTCCACTGTCTGCCCCTAAAGGTAAAGAAAAGGAGCTAGCTATATGAAGACCAGGGAAAAAAACCTTTCAAGCAGAGGGAACAACATATTCTAGGGCCTAGAAGTGGGGAGTGGGGAGGGTAGGTTGGAGGGAGGAGCAAGAGATTCAATTGGAGAGATGGAAGGGGGTAGATAAAAGAGATGTGCCTTAGTCCATTCAAGCTGCTGCAACACAAGTACCATAGTCTGAGTGGCTTAAACAACAAACATTTGTTTCTCACAGTTCTGGAGGTGGAGAAGTGCAAGATCAAGGCGCCAGCAGATTCCGTGTCTGGTGAGGACCTGCCTCATGGTTCATAGACAGCCATCTTTTCTCTGCATCCCTACATGGTGGTAAGTCTGGGGTTCCTCCCTGGGGTCTCTTATAAGAGACCCATGCATGAGGACTTCACTCTCATGACCTAATCACATCCCACAGGCCCGACTTCCAAATACCATCCCATTGGGCATTAGGACTTAACATATGAATTTTGAGAGACCACAAACCGTCTATAGCAAAGTGGTAAAGGCATTTGAATTTAATGCCATGGGAAGGCATTGAAGGGTCTAAGCTTCACATAACCATTAATAGTTTTTTTGAACTCACTCTTGCTGCTGTATATAAAATGAATTGAAAGGGGTGAGAGTAGAGCTGGGAGACCAGGGTGTAGGTGGTTTATAGTCTTTCAGGCAGGAGGTGATGGTGGCCTGAATTGGGGTTGTGACAGTAGAGTTGGAGAGAGGATGGATTCCTGATATACCTGGTGAGGGAATCAACAGGGTTTGTTTCTGGATTAGCTGCAGGGATGAGGGTAATAGAGGACCTCAGGATGACTTGTGGGTATTGGTATGAGTAGTTGAATGGATAGTGATGTTGTTTACTAAGATGGGGAAAGCTGGAGATGGAGTAGGGCTGGAAGAAGGAACAGATTTGGGAAGAAAACTCAAGAGCTCTTTTTTGTCCTGTTTAACATGTCTGTGAGGCACCTCAGTGGAGATGTCAAGTGGGTGATTTGATATGTGGGTCTGGAGGTTTATGAAGAGGTTGAGGTTGGGGATACAAAGTCAAAATTAAATAATTAAAAGAGCACTTACACTCATGAGGTCATCTAGACAGGGAGTATAGAGAGAGAATGAAGGAGCATCTAGCAAGAAGCCACAGAATAATGCTATGCTATGCTATGCTATGCTATGCTATGCTATGCTATGCTATGCTAGAGCATCTAGGTATATTCACTGTTGGATATTCCTGGGTATAGCGTCTAGGGAAGGAGCCATTTGGTTCAATGATTATTTCCCTCAGGAGACCAGAACCAGGAGCCCAGCCTGAGGCTGCTGGAAGAGGGATGCTGCTGTCTTCTTGTCAGGCAGGGTTTGGATTTCAGGAACTTGAGATGGCTTTGCTGGGGTTCCTGCATAAGAGGAGTTACAGAGAAGTTCTGCCACCTGGAAGCAGGTATACATCCCAGAATACCTCAGCACATCACATCTTGTGAGCTACATTATTAGTTGATGTGACTCTGTTCATTTCCCTTTTATTATTCCCAAGTCTTTAAACAAGCTTTGTATAAGTGTCCACCCTGGTCTTTGCTCTCCTATGGGAAATTCAACAAAACTAGTATGTCTACACTGGTGTTGAAGAGTTAAAGGAATACTAATCTCTGAAGTCCAGCATGGTGGGGGCAGCCAGTAGCAGGAGTCCCTAAGGGGAAGGTGAGTCTCTTGTTTGAGGGTTAGGGGTGTTGACTTTAGGCTCTCCTCTCCAGAAGGACAGACTCCTTCCAGGACCAGCCTTAAAGGAGCTGTTTTTAATTTTTTAAAGGGACCTTGTCTTTTCTTTAGAGTTTCTTCCCACATTGGATTATAAGCTCCTTGAAGACATGCTTTAATGGTCTCTGTGCCCTTAGTGTCCAGGAGATAGTGGGCACTCCATAAATGTTAGTTTAATAGATGAATGAATATATATTAGACACTGAGCTATACACACTGTGGTTCTCAAAGAGTTTACAATCCAGTTGTGGTGATCAGACTGCATACATGAATGTGTGGCACAGTGTCAAAAGCACTGTAGGTTACATAAAGGAGCTGTGAAATGCTATTTAGTCACAAAAGAGGGAGAAATTACTTCTAGTGTGGGGGCATCCAGCTTGGGACAGACTTCGTGGAGGAGAAAACATATGGCTGGGCCTTGAGGGCTGGAGAGAATTTCCACAAATAGGATGAGTAAGAGACAAATACATGCCAAGAAGAGGGATCAGTGAGAACAGAGACTTGGAGAGAAGGCATTCTGTTTCTTCTGTGCATGACCAGTAGTGAGGTTTGATGCAAAGGGAGCATTCATGGATAGGAGGAAGAAGTGTCAAAGCTAGAGAGGGGTTTTGCGGCCCCACTGCGGAGCCCTTAAAAATGTCTCTCAGTGAGCAAGGCCTCTCTTGTCTCAGACCAAAATATTAATAATAATGATACTTAAATAATTTTCAGGGAACCCTGAGAGCTGAGAGTGGCTTCTCACATTAGAAAAACTTCTCAGGGGCGCCTGGGTGGCTCCGTTGGTTAAGGGTCCGCCTTCAACTCAGGTCATGATCTCTGGGCCCTGGGATGGAGCCCAGCACTGAGCCCCGCACTGAGCCTCTCGGTGGGGTCCTTGTTCAGCCAGGGGTCTGCTTCTCCCTCTCCCTCTGCCCTCACCCCCCACCTCGTGCTCTCTCTCTCTCAAATAAATGAATAAAATCTTAAACAAAAAAAAAAAAAGAAAAAAACTTCTCAGCAGTGAGAGCTGTTAAACACTAGGATGGTTTGTCAGTGGCAGGTTTAGAAAATCTTTTCCCAGAGATTTTTATGCATAAAATGGACTTGCCATTTGTCAGTGGTTTCCTGTGGCCCCTCTTAATACCATGACAAGATACCCTATGAGCTCCCAAATTCTATGATGTTTGATTAAATTCAAAAAATATTTGAGTGTTGATTTTGGACATGACCCTTGGCATTGCTATGAATAAATTCAGCCACCTCTCCCTCCCCTCAATGTGGTTCTCTTCCAGTGATCCTCAACTCAACAAATGACACTTCCATTCATACAGCTGCCCAAATCAGAAACCTACGAATAATCCTGGATTCCTCATTCTTCCTTACTACTCACTTTCTAATTAATCCCCTTCATTCTACCTCCAAACAAAGACCTCTGGAATTTGTCCACTAACTTCTCCAATCCCCCATGCTGGTTGAAGTCACTAGCATCTCTCATGTGGATTACTGCAGTAGTCTAAATGATCTCCCTACCCCCAAGCTTGGCCTTTTTTAATCCATTCCCCATGCCTGGTCTCTGAAATTTAAATCTGAAAGCATTTCACTCTCCTGCTTAACATTTCTTCACTGGGTCTCCTGCCCCGGGCTTCTGAGAGAGGCAGGAGGCGTGCAGTCTGTGCCAGACCAGACCGCTTAGATCTTGCTGTGTGCGTGAACTCCAGCTGTGTTACTTACCTACCTACTGGACACTCCAGCTGTGTTACTTACCTACTTACTGGACCTTTGGCGGGTTACCTAAGCACTCACTGCAGTTTTCTCATCTATCAAAAGGGGATCATAACAGTAGTTCACTTTAGGGTAGTTGGGAAGACTATATAAATCTGGATCTTCCTCTCCTCTGTGAACCTTTAAATGTGGAGTACCCCTGGACTCTGGTCCTTTTCTCCATGCTCATTCCCTTAGTCATCTCAACTGGCTTTAATATCCATATCCTGGTAACTCCCAAATGTGCATCTCCAGCTCAGACCTGTCTCCTAAAGCCTGGACTCATATATATTCAGCTGCCTTCTCAACATAGCCACTTGATGGCTAATAGCTATATTAAATTTAATATGTCCAAGGCTGAACTCCTAATTTTTTTCATTCAAACTTCCTCTGCAGAAAGTCCTTTTAATCCCAGTTGCTGGAACTGTCTTTCCAGATGCTCAGGCTCAGTTGCCCTTCACTTTTCTCTTGTTCTCACTCCTCACATCCCATTGACCTGGAAATCCAGCTGGCTCCTCTTTCAAGCTGTAGACAGAATCTGACTCCTCATTCCAACATCTGTGCCTACACCTGGACCAAGCCTCATCATCTCTCACCTAGATTACTCAGCAACCTCCTGACCGGTCTCCTTCCACCCTGGCCCGTCCATAGTCTCTTCTCAGGCCAGCAGATTGATAAGTCAGATGATTTGGCTCCTTTCTCAGAGCCTCCTTTGGCTTCCCATTTCACAACCACTACAAGCCAAAATCTTTATGACAGATTTTAAGAACCTATGTAGTCAAGTCCCCAGCCTCCATTTTGTAACCTCATCTCCTGCTTTACTCCTTGCTCATTCTACTCCAGTAGAATCCTTACTCTTCCTGGGACTCCTCAAGCATGCTCTGGTCTTAAGGCCTTTACGCTGCCTATTCCCTTTACTGGAATGCTCTTCCCCCAGATATCCCTATAGCTAACTCCTTCTCCTTCAAGTCTTTGCTCAAATGTCTTTTCTCAATGAGACATACTCTCACTACCCTTTTAAAAACTATAACTTTTCCTCCAGTTCTATGACACTCCTGATCTCCCTTCTGTTTTTTTTTCCACTGCACTTATCACCCTCTAACATACTATATACTTTACTTATTGTATTTATTGATTATTGTTTGTCTTCTCCACTAGAATATAAGCTCCCCTAGAGCAAGGATTTTTGTTTTATGTTCACTGGTTATGTGCATCCAAACACCAGAACAGTGATGGTACATAGTAGGACTCACTAAATATCTATGGAATAAAGGGACAGTGCATGCCACACAGTGTTTTTATGTGTATATGTGTATATATATGCTCTGTATATATAATTGTTATTATACATTATAATTATGTAACTATAATTACAGTATATATTACTATATATCATTTTATAAGCAATATATACAAACAATTATTAAGTTCACAACCACCTGGCTCCCATGTATCTTCCTACTCTAGTCCCCCTGCACTCTTTCTCCAATTCTAACTCAGCTATACTTAATTCTCTCATCTTTAGAGCTTTCCACATGTAATCTTCTCTTTGTCCTTCCACCCTTTTATTTGAGGAATTTACGTTCATCTCTCAGGTTTCAGTTTAGGACTTCCCTGACTCTAGGTCAGCCCCCTCCACCAGCAAACCTTGCCCTCCCCCCCATGTGCTCCTTGCTCATCACACTGCTTTGTAATTACTTGCTTCTCATTTGTCTTCTCAGCTAGCGTCTGTGACAACAGACACTATGCCTGTGATGGTAGTCATTGCAGCATCCCCAGCACCCCGCACAGGGCTTGATACATAGGAGGCTCTCAGTAAACATTAATGCAACGAATGAGAAAGGGCCACAGCAGTGATTGCATTTCTGCACCTTTGACACACATTGCTTAGTAACCATGTGCGATTGCACCTTGTGCTGCTTCTTAGGTAATAACAATCGCTAACGCTTTTCTAACTCAATGCTCACAACTCTGTGCAGTCGGTACTCTTAGTGCCCTTATTTGAGAAGGGAGGAACTTGAAATTTAGGGAAGTTAAGGTACTTTCTCAAGGTCACAGAGCTGGCAAGTGTTGGATTAGGATTAAAATGCAGGCAGTCTGGCACCAGAGCCCCTAAGCTTATATGATGCTACATCATTCAGCCATTTTAGTTTTGGACTTTCTCTTTTGCTTATTTAAAAATTAGTCAGCTATCTGTCCTTAGCAAGTATGTCAAAGAACAATCCATACCACCTTTAATATACGTTTATCATGGCCTTCCTTATGGAGGAGTTGCCACTCATGCTTCCTTTCACGGAAGTGAAAACTAAAGCCCGAGCAGGGTGACAGCCTTGTGGTCTAGATCAGCATTAATACCATTAACACCAGTTTGCCATTTTATCGAACACATGTGATGTGCCAGGCACCTTCCCATACCTCATCTTATAGTTTAACTAAAAGTGAACCTTGTCTGACTTCTACTTCATGACTCTCTGGATCACAATGATTTGAATCACTTAAAATGTATTATAAAAGTCATTAGAACTCCAATGCAATTTGCAGAGAGACCTGCCCAACTACCTCATTTTCAGATCTGGGAACTGAGATTCTGAAAGGTTAAGTGCCGTGTCCAAGGTCAAGCAGGTGGTGGTCTAGCTGGGGCTGGAAGAGGCCTCCTGAATCGAGAGTCCAGAGCTCTCGATAAGACGCTAAACAGCCAATCACCTTTACTTTCCCCGATGCACATCAATGAAAAGGCAGTGTGTCTCTTTTTAAATGCATTTATCTAATGGAAAGGAGTTATTACTGCTCAAGATTTGTTACCCATGATATGCTATTTGACAAATCGTGCCCTGGAAATCACACTTTTGAGCATCCCCCTCGAGGTACATTCAGGGTTACGCAGGTGGCAGCAGCAGCCACCCCTTTGTGACTGGATGACCAAGGGCCAGGCGGCCCTCAGATTGTTCACGACAGCCAGTCAGGGCTCGGAGCCACAGAACTGCACCAATTGGAGATTACCGAAGCCTCAACAAGGGCCAATTGGGGACTCAAAGCCGAGAAGAATGTGACTGGCGGACAGCGATCAATCAGAGGGGGAGAAGCGGATCACTGACGTCCAATCAGAGGCTTTAAGATCTCGGTCGTGGGCGGTGCTGGCGTGAGGCCCACGGGGCAGCCAATCAGCAGGCGAGCGGCCGCCGGCGCGCGTGCGGGGGCGGCCGGGGGGCGGGGTCTGTCTGCGCGTCGGAACGGTGGGTGCTGCGAGGAGCGAGGCTGGGTGAGGAGGGCTGGAGACCTCCGGGTTGGGTTCTGGCTGGGTCCGGGTTGGGGGCAGCGCGTGCACGCACCCGGCTGGGGTCTGGGGGTTGGGGACTGGGACGCGCGAGGGGCCGGGCCGGACGCGCGGGGCAGGTTCAGAGTTACGGGTTGCCGTGGGATTGACCCTCCCGAGATACAGGATGCGGCGGGGAGAGCTGAGGGACCGAGTACCGGGCTGGGGAGGTGGCCCGCTCCGTCCTGCTGGTTGAGGGAGGAGGGGACACTGTTGCCACGGCAACGCACGTGTGCAGTCTGGCGACCTTTTTCATCGCTTGAACCTGCGCACACCTTAAATGCCCCCTCCCCCCGACCACCCCCGCCCTAAATGGCCTCCATCATCTTTTGCTCGCAGGCAGCTGGGCTGGGACCAGCGCAAAAATAACCTACTTTAGCAGCCGCCTCTCCTCCTCCCCAGCCTGGTTACCCACCTCTTCCCCTCCCTCCAGCTGCCTCGTCCGCGGACAGAGGGATTAAGCTTGCCCTGGGGCACTTGGTACGACAGGCCTTTGCGGTTTGACCACCAGGGCCAGTTCGCAGCCAACTCGTGGAATGGGGTCATTCCCCACAGCTGGGGTCCAGCGCGGGCGCCACATACTGGGGACAGGCACCGTAGAGATGCTGCCGCCTGAGAGACCTTGGGTATCCCCCAGAGAGATTTTTTTAGGGCAGTCAATGCAGAACCTTGTTCATAACAAGTACTCAGAGAATGGGGTCTGACTGACTGAATGAAGACCACAGTGATGGCTTTCCATCCGTGGACCAGCACTGTCCAATAGATACGTAAAGCGAGCCAGATATGTAATTTTACGGTTTTCTAGTAACCACATTTTTTAAAAAGGTTAAATTAGGGGCGCCTGGATGGCTCAGTGAGTTAAGCATCTGCCTTCAGCTCAGGTCATGATACCAGGGTCCTGAGATTGAGTCCCACATAGGGCTCCTTGCTTAGCAGGGAGCCTGCTTCTCCCACTGCCTGCGGCTCCCCGCTTGTGCTCTCTCTCTGTCAAATAAATAAATAAAATCTTTAAACAAAAACAAACAAGGTTAAATTAATTTTAGTATATTTTATTTAACCTGATATATCAAAATATCAATATTAAGTTAATATTAATTAATCTATTAAATTATTGGTATCTAAAATTCCATTTTGAATACAAGACCTTCAAAGTCTGGTGTGTATTTATACTTACAGCACATCTCAGTTCAGCCCAGACACATTTCAAGTGCTTAATGATGGCATTTAGCTAATGGCTGCCATATGAGACTGGACAACCATAAGCATTTCTTATGTATGTGTGAGTTGTGGCTAAATACATGAAACTCATCAATATTCTTTTGAAACTCTCATCTGTGTGGGGCGCACTGCAATGAGGCAACAAGAAACGGTAAGGCCTGGTCTTTTTTCTCAAGGAGCTTCCAGTCCAGTTGAGAAAACAGACATCCAAAAATTAAGTAGAATTTTAAATGGTATAATTAAGGCAATAGTAAAGATAACCAGGCAGTAGATGATTGGCAAACAGGATGGCTGATAATTATCCTTAGGAATTCTAGGGAGGGATACTTCAGATTCTTACAGTAGAGGAGGACTTGAGTCTGCTCTTGAAGGATGGGTACAGTGTTTTGATTGAGTGGAATTGACCATGCCTTCTTTTATTTTTAGGGTTGAAAATTGGCAGTTCTGAGGCTTTCAGACCAAAGAAGACTTTCCTCTCTCACTGACAATCTCCACCATGATTCATAGCCTCTTCTTGATCAACTCCTCAGGAGATATTTTCCTGGAAAAACATTGGAAAAGTGTGGTCAGCCGTTCTGTTTGTGATTACTTTTTTGAGGCGCAAGAGAGAGCGACTGAGGCAGAAAATGTACCTCCAGTTATCCCTACCCCTCACCACTATCTCTTAAGTGTTTACCGTCACAAGATCTTTTTTGTGGCTGTGATCCAGACAGAGGTCCCACCTCTATTTGTTATTGAGTTCCTTCACCGAGTAGTGGACACATTTCAGGTGCGTGAATGTGAGGAGGCTCGTACATGTAAATTATAAAGTGTCTTTATGGTTCTTTTCCCATTGTATTCAGCTTTAATTAAGGAACTTTTTAAAAAATCAAAACTGACATTGCTCACTTCCTCTCCCATCTGATAAGATTCTTGTTTCTGTTTATTGAATTGGCTGCATCTGAAATGACAAATTGAATACCTTTGAACCTGTTGCATAAGAAAGCCACTCTACTTGGAATGATTGTATACAGTCATTTTAGTTCTGGAAATTGGAATTGCCCTACTTTTTGTTCATAAATCAGAGGAAATTAATTTGGGGGTTTTGTTTTGTTTTAGTGGACTTGATGCTAGCCATTGTCAACTACGTTGCTTTGAGTTGCCTCAAAAAGTGATGAGTGTGTAAAGATACGTATATTTTCAAAAGTTAGGAGAAAGCTAAGTAATGCTTGTTTCACTCTCCTTGGCAGGAGTAATTTGTGAACCCAAACTTCATCTTGGGTTTGGGGTGCTTACCACAGCGTGTCAGTGATGAACTCTTGTTGCAAACAAGATTGGAAAATCTTCTGTTCCTGTAAAGAATTTAAGTGACACATTTTACAAGACATGGTTTTCACTTTGAGTTTTTCTTTCAGGAATAGATTTGAAGATCTTGGGGGAGCAGGGTATAGGGGAAGTATAAGTAAGTTATACCAGAATGTCAGCACCATTTATAGCAGAGGATTTTAGGCTGCCCAGACTCTGAATTCAAACAGTGGGATCCTTCCCCCTAAAAGAATTGCTCAAATTCTGTTACAGTTATTTGCATAACTCAGTAAGTGAGAAGCAAGGGCCCTTTGGTTTAACTTCTGTGTCATGTGAAGTCTGGAATTGGTCATATGAATACAGAAATTGTGGAATTAGAGAAGAGAATGACTCCGATATGACGATGAAATTAAAAAACAAGTCAAAGAGCCCTTTTATTTGCAGTCATATCTGTATCACGTGTCTAGAACAGCATATATTTCATAATTTTTTTCCCACCAATACAGTAAAAACTTGGGAATTATAAATCCCAGTATGTGGAGGAACTAGAAGTAGAAGAACCCAGTATTATGACCTCAAACTACTCTTGTTGGGCCTTATTATGATTTCCACATATGATACTTTACCCCATTCTAAGATTAGCAGTCCCATTGGTGAAACCCAGCATTTGCTTCATACTCCATAGCAATATTATGTAATTTATTACAAGACAGGAAGTGAGAAAGGTTGCTTAATCTAGTGGAAACCACAGAGGAATTTGGGATAACAGTCAAGTAACTAGTTTGGAAGTCTGGGACTTCAGAGCTTGTCATTTTTGAAGGATTTGTTAAAAGCAAATGGACATACCCTGATTTTAATGTCTTCTCTCTGGCTGCATTATTTTTTTAGTACTGGAATATGATGGAAGAGTTCCAGCTGTAGAATTGCAAATGCTTTTGCTATAGCAATTTGTCATACTTATATTCTTTCCAGTGACTCAGTTCACATTATGTCTGATTTATAAAATCTCGTGAGGTGTCTTATTTATTTTTCAAAAGAAAAGCACTCTTGGGAAGGAAATGTGTTACTTTTTTCCCCCCTTAAATCCTTGTTTTTAAAGAAGAAGTCTTGTTTTAGAAACACATTCCTGACCTTTAAGTGTTCTTGGATATTGGAATGTCTCTGATATTTGCCATTATCTGATGTAATTTAGATCACAGCTGTAGTCTGTTCAGTTATGGATGTCATGATTTTAGGAGCATATTGGGAAACTAGAGCATATTCAAAGAAATGGCAAGGTTGTGGAACAATCTAGAAACCATACCACAGCATGAACAGTGGAAGGATCAAACAGTTTGGGTGGGAGAAAAAAAATGGAAGTGAAAGCTTGCAGCTGTCTTCAAATAACTGTGGGGCTGTTATGTAAATTTGTTCTGTAAGGCAGATCTAGGAAGCAAATTTCAGTCTAGCAAAAGAAAGAACTTTCTAATAATCAGAGCTTTCCATGCATAGAATGGGCTTTCTCAAAAGGGTGAATTTCCCTTCAGTGGATGAATTCAACGAGGGTTGTATGACCATCTCAGAGGTCCTGGAAAAGATGTGACTGACGTTGCTAGAAGGGGCATATCAAATGACTACAAGCATTTCTTTCTTTTAATCATCATGCATCACATTTTGTAAAGTACTTTTTGTTTATAAAGCACTTTCACACATACTATCATTTAATCAGTCATGCTTAGTTCTTAAAACATCCCTGTGCATCCAGTGGTATTATCCTAATTATACTATTAAAAGAAAAATCAAAACCCGAATTAGCATGACTTTTCTAGTAAGTGACAATAAGGTTACCACCCAGGTCTTCTGATTTGGAATCCAGTATTTTTTCCACAACGTGGATCATTTAGTATCTCAGTCTTTATTAGTAAAAGGACAAAGCCTTAGAATCCTAGCATCTTAGTGTAAAGATGATCCAAAGAGATTTTCTGGTGCGCTAGTTCATCTCCCTCATTTCATTTTATTTCCCTCTCAGTTCGTATTTGCTGCATGAATGTTAAGGAATAGCACAACAGAAAGAGTTAAAAAGATTTTTGGGTCCAATCTGTGTCATATCAAGTATTATTATTTTGCATAGTTCTTTCAAATTCTTGTTCCTAAGCACGTATGATAGTCTAGATTCAGTTTTGTCTAGTTGAAGAAACTAACCCAAAAAAGTTAAATAACTTTCTCTTAATTTATAAAAGAAGTTAGTAATGACACTAGTACTATAAGCCAGTCCAGTGTTCTTTCTGCCTCCGCTTAAGAGAACTATGGTTATGCTTCATTCCCTTATTGTAGAAGAATATCCCAAAGCACTGTGTAAACACATGGACAGGCCTAGATCCTTATTCCTTAGGAAGATTCTCTTTATTACAGTCTCTGAATGATCTACATTATATATATTGTATTTTCATCAGGATTATTTTGGAGTCTGTTCAGAGCCTGTGATCAAAGACAATGTGGTTGTGGTTTATGAGGTACTAGAAGAGATGCTTGACAATGGGTTTCCATTGGCTACCGAGTCAAACATCCTCAAAGAACTGATAAAGCCTCCCACTATCCTTCGAACGGTCGTCAACACCATAACAGGTATGGAGAAAGGGGAAACCCACAAAGAGCTGCTGTCCTGGGTGTGGCTTCCTCCCTCGTTGTGCATTGTTTTGAGTGCTTGTCTTTGGGGCTCTCAGATGTCCAGGTGCTTTAATTTTGCTCATTATAGTCTTTGATTATGACCTGAAATATGTCTTTGTTATGTAGAAAATACCCTGATTTCAATGACAGAATAAAGTGTACTCCTTTAAAAAGAGGTTTTTTTTCTGATTACAGAAGAAACACTTGATTATTATAGGAATGTCAGAGATACAGAAAAGCACAAAGAACTTGAAAATAACTTTTTTAAAAAAAGATTTTACTTATTTGTCAGCGAGAGAGGGGACACAAGCAGGGGGAAGGGGCAGGCAGAGGGAGAAGCAGGCTCCCCGCTGAGCAGGGAGCCCGATGCGGGGCTCAATCCTGGGACCTTGGGATCACCACCCAAGCCGAAGGCAGACACTTAACTGACGGAGCCACCCAGGTGTCCCAAAAATAACTCTTAATCCTGCCACAGTTTTGACATACTTTTTGTCTTTTCCAGACAGATGAATAATGAATAGATGCATAGAATTTTGAAAAAACAACTCTTGTATATTTTTTTTATAACTTTCATCAATATTTTGTGAACATTATCCCCTTATGATACATTTTCTTCTACGTGATTTTTAGTGACTTTATAATTTTCTTCCATATGGAATAGACCTTAAGTTATTTACTCAGTCCGTGTTTTTGATGTTTCTGATTTTTTGTTCTTTTAAATAACAAGGAATTAACATTCTTATACTTAAATCTTTGTGTACATGTAGGATGATTTGTTTTCAGTACTAGCAATGGAAGTACTAGATCAAAGGGCGTGCTCATTTTAAGGACTTTAATGCATTGTGCCAAATTGCCCTTCAGAAAATTTATACTTTCAGTAGCAGTTTCTATGCATCCTAGCCAACCCTACTATAATTATTAATTTTTTCAAAATTTTGGCAATTTAATAGTTTAGTCATATCTTTTTTTTTTTTTTTTTTAAGATTTTACTTACTTATTTGACAGGGAGAGAGCATGAGAGAGCGCGAGCGAGCACACAAGCAGGGGGAGCTGGAGAGGGAGAAGCAGGCTTCCCACTGAGCAGGGAGCCCAATGCAGGGCTTGATCCTAGGACCCTGGGATCATGACCTGAGCCAAAGGCAGACGCTTAATGAGCCACCCAGGCGCCCCAGTTTAGTCTTATCTTATGTATATCCTCATTTTTTATTACTAAGGAAGTTAAAACCCTTCGAGTATTCATTGACTATTCTTCCTCTATTGTGAATTACCTAGTTGTGTGTCCTTTGCCCAGTTTTTCTTTTGTTGTTGAAATGTGTTTCTTTTTTCATACTAATTTAAAAGAATTCCTTTCGGGACACTTGGGTGGCTTAGTCAGTTAAGCGTCTGACTCTTGATCTCAGCTCAGGTCTTGATCTCAGGGTTGTGAGTTCAAGTTCCAAGTTGGGCTCCATGCTGGGTGTGGAGCCTACTTAAAAAAAAAAAAAAGGAAAAAGAATTCCTTTTATTTAAGGACATTAAACTATCATGTATGTTGGAAATACTGGAAATATACATGGTAGTTTGTAGTTCTGTATATTTTTGATCCTCTGTTACAGATATTTTCTCACAGTCTATGTGAGACTTGTCATTTAGCATTGTTTACAGTGTGTTTAGCCACATTTAATTCTGATTTAATCATATTAATCATTCTGCTTCATTCAGCTTTTATATTTTGGCTCTTAATATATAAACAAGAGTTTGCATGGCATTTTGGCTCTTGCTTAATATATAAACAAGGGTTGCACGGCATTTGACAAACTGATTGAAAGATAATTTTTAAGAAGTATGAATATGCAAGAATACCTGGGAATATTTTGAAAAAGAATTACAAAGCCGCTGGACAGATTTGTCTTGTCAAATATCAAGCTATATTAAGTTCATATGGTACAGGAGACAAAAACTCATAGATAAGCTCTAAAAGCCAAGACAGTTTTGAAAATAAGTATATATTTTTTATTTTATTTCATTTTTTTAAAGATTTTATTTATTCATTTGACAGACAGCGAGCACAAGCAAGGGGAGCAGCAGAGGGAGCGCAAGAAGCAGGCTCCCCACTGAGCAGAGAGCCTGATATGGGGCTTGATCCCAGGACCCTGAGATCATGACCTGAGCTGAAGGCAGATGCTTAACTGACCCAGACGCCCCAAAAGTAAATATTTTTTAAAAAGATCGAGAACAGGAGAGAAAATGTGTCCCATCGGATAGATACAAGATACATCATATATATAATTTTTAAAACGTAGTATTGGCCCAGTAATAGACAAATAGATGATTGAGATAAGGTAGAAAGTTCAGAAACAGGGCGCCTGGGTGGCTTAGTTGGTTAAGTGCCTGCCTTTGGCTCAGGTCATGATTCCAGGGTCCTGGGACAGAGTCCCGCATTGGGCTCCCTGCTCAGCATCAGGAGTCTGCTTCTCCCTCTCCCTCTGCTGTGCTCTCTCCCCCCTCTGTCAAATAAATTAGTAAAATCTTAAAAAAAAAAGAAAAGAAAAAGAAAGTTCAGAAACAGACCCTTGCTTTTGTAGAAATTTGATATACATAGATCATATATCAAATCAGTGGGCCGGGGGCCAGGGTAACATATTGTATTAGGACAATCAGCTTTGGTAAGAACAAATGAAGTCCCTCTACCCATTCTGTACACAAAATAAATTCTAGCAAGGTCAAAGAGTTAAATACAAACCTTATAATTGTTAGAAGAAAACATAGGGGAATGTCTTTTTAATCTCAGAGAAGGGAAGGTCTTCTTCTTTTTTAAAAAGTGCATTTTTTTCTAGTTCTTTTATGGTTTCATTTTGTACTTAATTCTTTAATCCATTTGGAAATTATCTTGGTATACAATGTAAAGTAAGGCTCCATGTTTATTTCTCCAAAATTGTCTATCAGCTTTCCTAGCGCCATTTGTTAAATAACCATTTTCCCTGTTTTAAAATATTTTTGTCATGTACTAAGCCACTGTGGATTCTTTGTTTTTAGGCTTCCTGCCTTATCAAACTGCTTTAATTATTATAGCTTGATGACATGTTTTAATATGTGGTGCCTCTTTTTAAGAAAACAGATTGGTTGGGTTTTTCAATATTCTGGGTTCATTTAACTCTTAAGCTCTTTGTTAGTGCCTGAATCATTTATGAATACTATGGAGTCATTTTTCTGAATCTCTCTTAAATCTAGAAAAAGGTACCTGAGAGTCATTTTTGAAAAGCTGAACTGTTTTGCAAACATGCTGAATATATGTGTGTGTTTAATGTTTCTTTTAGGTTAAAAACATCCAGGTTACAAAAGAAGGAAATAGATTTTAAATTAGTTATAATATTTCAGAATTACAGCATAGAACTTTTGGATTAAAAAATATTTTTGATTCTTGTCGGGGGTGGGAAACGGAATTGATTTACAACTCTTACAGACAGGGAAAGACCTAATTTGTATTCTTTTCCTAAGATTCAGTATTAGTAGTAGTAAAATGTGTGCATTTTAATAACTAGCATAAATGTACTTAAGAACCTACCTTGAACTAGAATATTGTTTTTACCCATGAAAATTTTATATTAATATGTAAATCACCATCCCTGCTGAAAGCCAGTACATTATTTAAGCTACAAGCTATTGTGAAATTTGAGAGACAAGTTCAAGTTTCTTTCAAAACCAAAATATGATATCTGTTTCTCAGGTAACTTTTTAACCTTTATTCTGCTCAAAGAAGCAGACCAGATGGCAACAAGTTTTTAGAATAGACTACGTTACCCAGACAGAAGTTGAGACAACTCTTATCTTTTTTTTTTTTTTCTCCAATTGAGTGCATGAATAATAGGAACATAGAAACTTCTAGGGAAGTGTTCTATGATTATTAGATAATTGGTTACATCTAATTATCCAGTTGGAATTACAGTCATATTCATTATCTAGGAAGCACCAATGTGGGTGACCAGCTTCCTACTGGACAGCTGTCAGTGGTGCCCTGGCGAAGAACTGGGGTGAAGTACACCAACAATGAGGCCTATTTTGATGTGATCGAAGAGATTGATGCTATCATTGATAAATCAGGTAAGTGCTTTTAATCTGTTTTCAGAACTAGAAAGTAGAAAGAGTCTCCTTCATACAGTGCTTGCTAGTATCAGAATTATCCCCCATTCAAGATCATTCATTTTAATTTTGTGCCTACTTTGTGTCAAGCACTGTGCTAGGTACTGGGAATAGACTTAAATATTATGATGCAGATGACATGATCATATTTGTAGGGGCCCCTAAAGACTCAACAGAAAACTGTTAGAACTAATAAACAAATTCTGTAAAGTTGCAAGGTATACAATCAACGTAAAAAACAGTAGCATTCTAAATACAAACAATGAACTATGCTAAAAGAAAATTAAGAAAACAGTCCCATTTACAAAAGCACCAAAAAGAATAAAATAGTTAGGAATAAACTTAACCAAACTCATACTCAGAAAATTATAAAACACTGATGAAGGAAATTAAAGAAGACACAAATAAATGGAAAGGCATCCTGTGTTCATGGAGTGGAAGAATTAATATTACTAAAATGTTCAGAGGCACCTGAGTGGTTCAGTCGATTAAGCGTCTGCCTTCAGCTCAGGTCATGATCTCAGGGTCCTGGGATCGAGCCCCACGTCAGGCTCCCTCAGCAGGGAGTCTGCTTCTCCCTCTCCTTTTGCCCCTCTCCCCCCCCCCCGCGCTCATGCTCGCTCTCAAATAAATAAATCTTTTAAAAAAAAGATTCTCTCTCTCTCCCTCTGCCCCTCCTTCTCCCTTCCTTTTAAACAAAAATAAAAAAATTTTTAAATTTTTTAAAAAGTTCATATTACCCAAAGCAATCTATAGATTCAGTGTAATCCCCATCAAAATCCCAATGGCACTCTTTACAGAAATAGAAAAAACAATGCTAAAATTCATATGGAACCACAAAAGACCCCAAATAGCCAAAGCAATCTTGAGCAAGAACAACAAAGTTGGAGACTTCATACTTCCTGATTTCAAAATATATTACAAAGCTACAGTAATCAAAACTATTACACTGGCATAAAAACAGACACATAGGCCAATGAAATAGAGAGTTCAGAAATAAAACCACGCATTTACAGTCAACTGATCTTTGACAAGAGAACCAAGATTATACCATGGGGGAAGGATAGTCTCTTCATTAAATGATGCTGGGGAAACAGAATTTCCACATGTGGAAGAATAAAATTGGACTCTTATCTCACACCAAAAAAATACAAAAAACAAAACTCAAAATGGATTAAAGACTTAAATGTAAAATGTGAAATCATAAAACTGCTAGAAGAAGACACAGGGAAAATGCTTCTTGACACTGGTCTGGATAATGGCTTTTTTGGATATGACACCAAAAGCAGAAATAGACAGTTAGGATTGCATCAAACTAAAAAGTTTCTGCACAAAAAAAAACAGTCAACACAGTGAAAAGGCAACCTGTGGGAGAAGCTCAAGGAGACGGTGTTGAGTGAAAGGAAAGAGAAGTTCAGAATTGTGAAAAAGCATGGGCATTTGAAAGCTGTGCAAAGAAGGGGAAAGCCACAGAAAGCACTGAGGAAGTGGAGCTAGAAAAATAGAAAACTAGGTGAAGTTAGGAGAAAGGAGGGTTTTACAAAGGGAGAAGTGGTCTACAATGACATGCTACAGAGAACTTCTATAGGATAAAGTTGAAAAGTGTCCATTTGATTCATTGGTGACCGTAGGGAGAGCAGTTTCTGCTGTGAAGTTTTCTGAACCATTGGTTACGATGGTACCCTGTTTGATTCTGGTACTAGATGGAAAACTTCTTTAAGCTAATAACTGTCTCATTAATCTTTTATTCCCATTGCTTCATCATAGTGTCTCATATTTGATATGCAGTTGATAAATGTTTAGAAGGATGGACCAATGCATTGGGTAGATGAATAGATGGACAGAAGGAAGGAAGGAAGGGAGGGAGGGAGGGAGAAGACAAAAGTTGGGGAAGAAAAGAGAAGATTAAGGTGGTAGGGAGGAAATAAGTTGGTTGGGAAAGACAGAAGTGTTGAATAACCTCTTACTGTCTTTTTTGCCTTGTTCCTATCTCAGGTTCCACAATTACTGCTGAGATCCAGGGGGTCATTGATGCCTGCGTCAAGCTGACTGGAATGCCAGACCTTACGCTTTCCTTCATGGTAAAATCCTAAACCACAGGTTCAGATTTCGGGATGGCAAATTAATTGCTTCTGGAAAGACAGTGGTGAGAATGGAATGGAACAGTAAATAATTAAGGACAGGGGTGCCTGGGTGGTTAATCAGTTAAGCGTCCGACTCTCGATCTCAGCTGAGGTCTTGATCTCAGGGTCGTGAGTTTAAGCCCCACACTGGGTTTCCACGCTGGGTGTGGAGCCTACTTAAAAAAAAAAAAGAAAGAAAAAATAATTAAGGACAGCCACAAAGCTTGTATCAGGCTTGAATTTTCTATAAGTAGATACAGAATTTGTGTGTGTGGGTGTGCACGTGTGCGTGCACATTTAAATAAAGACAGCATCTGAATGAGTTTCCCAAAAGCAATATGGGTGTTTAATTCCTACTAATTGCTTTTCCTTGCCTGGTGACTACAGAATCCCAGGTTGTTGGATGATGTCAGCTTCCATCCTTGTGTTCGTTTCAAGCGCTGGGAATCTGAGCGTATCCTCTCCTTCATCCCTCCTGATGGAAACTTTCGCCTGCTCTCTTACCATGTCAGTGCACAGAAGTAAGCAGCCCTTATAATTAAGAATAGAATCATATGTGTATATGTGGAAACAGTATCCGTAGTGATTAAGGACTCAGGCTCTAGAGTTACCTGCGTTCACATTCCAGTTTCTGTACTTACTAATCGGGTAACCTCAGGTGAGTTGTTTAACCTTCCTGTGTCTGTTTTCTTATCTGTAAGCGGAAAACAAAAAAATGGGCCTTGTTTGAAGATTAAATAAAACAGTCTAAATAGTGCTTAACACAAAGCTGGTGCTCATTTAAGTTTGCTGCTGCTGTTTTTGTTACTGTATGTCTAAACAAGAACACTTTTCCTCAGATTGGAATCCGAGTACACCTGTATTCAATCCCCGTGACCCAAAAAAGCATTAAACTATGCTATGAAAAATCATAAAAGGCAGTCATTTTTGGTCTTGAACATTCTCTTTAATACCTCTTCAAAGGACTTGAGAAGCCCTTAGTATAAGGTGTGTAGTAGAAGGAATACAGACCGAAGAGAGCCATGACACCTCAGATCCACCAATACTTCCCTGTGGGGTTTGGAACAAATAATTTAGGAAAATATCTGCGTGCCTGAGAGCAAAGGCTCTGGGCTCAGACTGCCTACATTTAAACCCCATCTTCAGTACTTACGATATATGACCTTGGACAGGTTACTTAATCTTAGTGAAGTAAAAGGACATCATTATTTATAAAATCAGGACAGGAGCAGTACCTACTTCATACTTATTGGGAGGATTAAACAAGATAATGGAGAAAGAACATCTAGCATAGAACTGGCATACAGGAGTGTTTAATAGATATTAAGCACTATTATTGCTTTGGTATTACTCTGTGATTTCTCTATTTCCTGTTCTGTCCTATCATGACAACCTACCATATGTACCTCATCAGATTTCATGAGGATCAGAGGAAGTCCGGTAAAAGCACTCCCAAGATACTATAAAAGGTCCATGAGGTATGAATAGTACTCTCGCAAGTACAAATAATTATCGGTCACATGTCATAAAGTAAAACACAGAGATATGGTGACTCCTAATTTTTATCTCTAATGCCCTTCTCATAGTAGGCTTAGTATACCCTTTGGTTTTTGTTAATATTATTCAGTCATTGGAAGAGTTAGTTCACTAACTAACTAGACAGCATCTTAGCTTTACAAAAAGAAAAAAATTAAAGATTACTGGTTTTTTTTCCTGTGCCTTTTTTTTTTTTTTTTTTAATATAAGGAGTAAAGGAGTAGGTAAGGAAGGAAAAGCTGTCAATGGGGCAAAAAAAAAAAAAAAAAAGTATAAAAGAAGAAAATGTTGCCATTTTTCCAGTATAGTAATGAAATGGGTTTTTTGTCTCTCTTTTCCAGTCTGGTGGCAATTCCAGTGTATGTCAAACATAGCATCAGTTTCCGGGACAGTAGTTCACTTGGACGCTTTGAAATAACAGTGGGACCGAAGCAGACTATGGGGAAGACCATAGAGGGAGTGATTGTCACCAGCCAGATGCCCAAAGGGGTCCTGAATATGAGCCTCACTCCATCTCAGGGGACACATACATTTGACCCAGTTACCAAGGTAGGAGGAGAATAAGCAGGAGGTTTCAAATTGCTGATATTAAATAGAAGTATTTCTTCAGGAGCTCTCCACATAGACATTACACCTTGTTGAAAGGGAAGCTTAATCAAAGGGACATCCTTTTTCTCCTTGAGATAATTTATGGGGACAAATAGTTTTCTCTATTGAAAACCACTTTAGAGGCAGCTTGTAATACTGTGAACAGATGCCCTGAGGTTAGAGCTCAACCACCTCAGATGAAGGGTTCCACTGTAACTTCTTTCCTTATCTTTAAAGATGCTGTCGTGGGATGTAGGAAAAATAAATCCCCAAAAGCTACCAAGTTTGAAGGGGACCATGAGTCTTCAGGCTGGAGCTTCCAAGCCAGATGAGAACCCCACAATTAATCTGCAGTTTAAGATCCAGCAGCTGGCCATTTCTGGTGAGTGACTCACGACTTAGGTGGCTTCATGAGAACAGAAGTGGCTCTCTCCAGTAGGACATAGATCTCAGAATGCCTTCTGCTGGCTCCCTATTTATGGAGTTTGGTTTCATTACCTGATAGGTAATCTTGAGTAAAATCTTCTCTAGCATTTCTGGGGAAAGTTCATCATCCTTACTTTGAAGTTGGCTGAAGTGATTTGACTGCCAATATATAAGACACAGTTGAGAAGGAAATAGTGTGGGTAGATGGAGTGTTGGCAAGCAGGTGTTGAGTCATACTGGGGTTGTCAGTTTGGGGTCCCAAGGTTTTCAGGATGGGAAGGCTTCTGCGTTCTCAGCTGGTAACTGAGAAGAATAATTTCCCCTCCTTTCCCCCAGATTCAGAGGGACTTTCATATTTGCATTTATTACCATGTGGAACCCACATCAGCCCGCTGAGGTCTGCACCTGTCTCAGGCTGGTGATGATGATAGTTACTGCCTACCAGGCATTTACTATGTGCCAGGCACTGTTTTAAGCTCTTTCCATCTATGTTATTTAATCCTTAGAACAACTGTATAAAGTAGATAGGAGATGACTTCAGCTTTATATAAAGTTCCTATTTTTCTTTATCAACAGAACTTGTCTAATTTAAGTGGTTAACGTTCACTTCAATTATAAACTCTTTCATCTTAAAACACTTCACAAATTTTAAAGCCCTATACAGTATAAAATGTGTTTTGTTTATTAGTACAGTGAGAATACTTAGGAAGCATTCATCATTAAGTTATATTTTATTTCATTCATTAATTTTATTATTTATTCATGTATTCCATCCAATAACTTGAGAAAAACATAGAAGGGTCTTATTCTTTCCTTATCCTCATATCAGTCTGCATGTAACTTTCTGCCCTTGCCACTTTACAAATAGGTCTTCCAGTAGGATAGCTTTATGTTGGAGCAGTTTTTATTATCGGTGTATGGACCAAGAGTCAAAAACCTGTGAGCTTTAGGAAAGTGAAATAAATAAGGGACAATTATTATTATTTTTCTGGTTCATTGTTACAACTGTCTCTATCCCACTGATCCCTCTGAATTAAAATGGATTTAAACATAACATGCTACATGCTCCTTTTTGAATAATGCCTATCTTCCTTCCTTCCAGGACTCAAGGTGAATCGTCTGGATATGTATGGAGAAAAGTACAAACCCTTTAAGGGCATAAAATACATGACCAAAGCTGGAAAGTTCCAAGTTCGAACCTGAAGGGAGAGTTTTGCAAAAAGAACAGTCATGAATGCTTTTTCATTTCTTACTTGTCTAAAAGTAAAAAATACCAGCCTGTCTCCTAGGTCAGTATCCCCTTCTGGACCCACCTGCTCCCTTTTTTCCTTAGCCTTCAGTGCCATGGAGCTAATCAAGGGAGAGAAGGTCGCCAGGGAGAACTGGACAGAACTGAAACACAATCAGCACCAACTCAGTTCTGCGAGAAGAGATGTGTGACGGAGGGTAGAGACACTTGATGCCATATTTGACTATTCTTAACGTGGCTACCATAGAAAAAGACTAGCATTTGTTACTTGCTTGGCTTTAATGATCTAAGCCAACGAACGACCTCTTTTTGTTTTTTAAGGTAGAAAGATTAGAAAGAAGGAAAGAAAGCTTGGAAGAGTATGAATGTTAGTCACAGAAAGGCCAGTTAAGGATCTGATCTATGAGGGAGAAGAAAGGAAACAGTATTGAAGAAGTATGAGGACACAGGCTCAAGTGAAAGGGGCAGGAAAAGTAGTCAAGCCCCACATGAAGGAAGGTTGGAAGGAAAAGAGTGGAGTTGGTTTCTTTCTGATCCCTCTACTTTGATATCTATCTATCTATCTATATAAAATCATCAGTACTTCTAGAAGTGAACTGGAAACTTCTTAAATTTGAGTCCACTGATGACATGGAAAACCCCAGTAGAATCAGATTTTCCCTTGAAGACTATGATGATAACCGACCAGTTTTCAGATACTAACTACTGTTTGCCTTTAGCACTTGGTCTGTCATCTTCTGTGAGAAGGTGACCTGCCCTCTTCCTGGCGGAGGCCGCCTAAAATGCCCCTTTTCTAACCCAAAACAGTTTACTCACTTTGCATTGCAGAATTCACCAGGCTTTTTCCTGTTACCCAAGGACAATTTCAGAAAAGCCAATCCCATAATTCCAGGGCAGCCAGATTTTGTGTGTCACCATGTTGGAGTGTAGATGACCAACTCCTTCCTCATGAAGTGCATCACAGCTGTAACCCAGTGACTCCTTATTTATACTTGTCAGTGCTGGACTAGTGCTGGAGTTTTTAAAAATTTATATAGAAGACAGGTTTTAAAATTTTTGTTGTAGCTTAAGGAGTGATACTGTGCTCTGCTTAATGCATGGAGAAAAATGAAGACCTCTCCAAACCCTACAATTTTTCTCTAAAGCCCTGTTTCCAAATCCTTCAGCAATTTTGTTTTGCTAGTTTTATCTCCCTACTTCCTGGACTTGTTTTTGCTGCAGAGTAATGTTGCTTTGTGGTTTTCCTCTGGGATAAATTGTGCTGTATACAAACAGGTGTGTTTCATACTCCCATCACTCCAGAATTTGTCCTGAATGACTATGCCCTGCATACATACCTGGCAGGGTAGGGGAACAGCCCTGCCTATGATTCCAGAATACTCGGAATTACTTCTTCTGAGGGCTCTGAAGGATTTTAAGGTTTCCTAGGTCATAGGAAAACAACCAGTCTTGGTCCCTGGATATTTTTAGGTTTGTAAATCCAGCTGTGATATTTCCTCCCAGACAGTTCATCCTAATTTCAAGGGAAGAACTTGAGGAGAAATCAAGTATCTAGGGTATGGGACCTCCAGGCCTTAGCATGTGAAGTAATGTATCACCCTCGTAGCAGACCTCTGGAGCCCAGTGGAGCATCGCGGCGACCACCCAGCAGGGTGTCAGCATAAGAAGTGCAGGCCGTCTTGGTTGAGCTGTTCGATTCCATACGTGTTTAATATGTGTGGAAGTATCTCCTGTGTTTAAATCGTAATAAAGTTTGAGTTTTACCAGTCGTCTGTGTCCTAAGTGTCTTGTTACTGGGACTAACAGTAGTGTTATGCCAGACAGGCCTCGGTAGAAGCACTAAGAAATAAATCAGTTCGGGAGGATCTTACTACTTGTGTCTTTTCAACCAGTAGACCTAACGCCATAGGTATGGTATGATTCTCGTTACCTCTGGAAATAGGGGATGTTGGCATTAATGTCATTTTTCAGGTTGTAAGAACAAAGGTGAAGATCAGTCATTTTTCCCCATTAAAGACCAGCCATTAAAGCTGCCAATGGCTATTCTGGTGCTTTCCCCACGCTCTTGATCTTAGGTTTGTCAGTTTGGGTGTGAAATGGAAGATAAGTCATGGGCAGTCTTTGTAAAAAAGTATGGACACTGGTTGTTATCCCATATCCGTACTGATATCCTTTGGTAAATCTGTCGTGGCCATGAAAAGACGTTAGGGCTTTTTCTGTTTACGAACTAGTGTTTGGTATTTATGAATACTCCATCCTACCTGTCTTGGTCGTTAACATGTCTTCCCGCGCTCTGGCTGTTCTGGTTGCGCTGTGGTGTGACCAGGTGCATTTTATAATACATGTACTTTCCTCTGTGGCCAGTAGGTGGTGACTCAGTGCTAGCAATGAGATTAATTTTTTTTAATTGTTAGAATTTTAAAAGAATTGAATTTGAAACTCTTAAACTCTCCCCCAAGATTCCGAGTACTGGGGATTGGGTGAGTTTTTGGCTTTTGAAGTTAAACGTGAAACCAAAAATTTATGACACTTTTTGATAACCAGACTTCAGATCGGAGCTCTAGGAGGATAGCAGTTTCCATCATCTGAGTTCCTCTAAGTCTTTACCCACTAAAATGTATTGCACAGCTACCTAAGAATCTTTGTCCTTCAGATCTGTTAGCGTCTATTTGCTTTATTAACCAGCTGGGGAGAAGGAACTATTTCATTTCCCCCTTATAACCCTTTCCCTGGCCTGCCTAGTTCCAGACATTTTATCCTAAATTTCCTAACCCACACCAGATAATGATGTTTTGTTCTTTGAATGTATTTCAGTGTAATTCGAAGGAATCTGCGGGGCCGGGACTCAGCCTTGCAGCTTGGTCCGCGGCCTCTTGTGTCTTCATCCAGTCTGTGGTTGCCGGGACCTCACCCAGAGGAATGTTGGGGCCTGTCACTTGGCGTTTCCATCCTAGGAGGCCTTGCTGCTTCAGTTCATTTCATTCATCCGGGTCTCTGAAGAAAGGCTTGTCATGCAAAGGGGATGGGGCGAAACCCACTGAATTCCTGCCAGAGATGTGCTCGCTGGGAGTCCTGCCTATTGTCCTCGAGCAGTGTTTGTCTAAAATGGCCGAGGGACACTTCTATCTCAAATAAAACCTGCCACTTGCACGGGAAACTTGTGCGGGAGAGGTCTAAGGTGGAGGAATCTGTGGCTTCAGTTTCTGTGATCTGCATCTATTTAACTGCTCCGGGGGCTTGAGGATTTCAGGGAAGTTTGGGTTTTGCTCCCCTCTAACTCAAGCTCGTGGGCTTTAGAGTCTCTTCTGTGAGCTGAAACTATGTACTTTTCTTCTAAGAACCTCTAAACTGAGCAGTTCTCACAGCCTTTCAAGAGATAGAGACAACTGCAACCACCTTTTCTCCTCTCCAGGAAACTGCTGCATATATCCAACAGCAAGCCCCCTCAGATTTATTCTTGGATCTGGGGTGGCAGTGGTAACAGGAGCTGCAGCTCTAGTTAAGAAAGTAGCCTAGGAGAAGCAGAAAGCAGCATCCTGAAGTAACATACTAGTGTGGACTGGTCTGGGAATTCATGGTTTTTTTCTTTTAAGTTTTATTTATTTAAATAATCTCTACACCCCTCATGGGGCTCGAACTCACAACCTCGAGATCAAGAGCTGTATGCTCTTCTGACTGAGGCAGCCAGGCGCCCCACGGTCTGGGAGTTAATTCTTTCAGACGAACAGGGAAGGAAAATGGAATGGGAAGAAAACGGCCAATACTAGCTTCTAGGCCGACCAACCGTGGGATATTGTTATGCTGGCCAGCAAGGTCGTGCTTCTGTTCTTCGTACCCCCTTGCTTCTTTCTACTACCTCGCTTGTGGCCCACGGAGTCTGCCTACCCAGTCTGCTTTCATTCCATCCCCCTCAGGGTTCTTTTTCCCTGGGGCATGCTCCGTTCATTACTTCTCTTATGCACAAGCCCCAGTGGCTCCCTGTTGCCTCTAGAATTAAGTCCAAAACTCAGTTTGGCATTCAAAGCACCATAATCTAAGTTCCTACCCACACTCTTCATGACCTTCACTTCCGACAACCTGTACAAAATCCTTCCCCATACTCCCACCGCCCTTTTTCCTCTCCAGATCTCTGTATTTCCATGCAGTGACATTCCTGGTCTCAAGGATGCCTTGCCCACACCTCCTCCCCACCAGTCCAGATCTCGCCCAATTTTTGAAGGCCCTACTTCTGTTTTTCCTTAAGATTCCCTCATACTTCCTGCAACTGAAAAGTAAAAGTTTCTCTCTGCCGTTTTTGTGACCCGTCTCTGTTCTACCTGGGTATTTCTTTATCTTATTTTCCTGTCAAACCGAGAACTGCCTCCCTCCCCCTTTTTACTGTCTGCAGCACCTAGCACGTTGCCTTGTATGCAGCGAGTATTCTGTATATGCCAAATGAATGAAAGGAAATACTTGAGATGATTTTTAAAATGTGACCGTGAGTAACAAGAATAAATGAGCTGTGAGATACTGCAAGTGTAACAAAATTATCCCACTCTGATTTGGGAAAATATGTGAAAAATAATCTGAATTTATTATTTCAGCACAGTATAATACAGGGGCGTGGCAACAAAGTAAAAACTAAAATGGATTGATATAAATATACTAAAGCCTAGTTTACCAGTTACTAAAATGATACAAGTCTCCTGTTTTATTATAAAGAAAAAAAGATTTACACTATACACAAAAAGATTTCCTTCCAAGAGCTGTAAAGTGGAGAAAGGGAAAAGCCAAATACTTGATTTAAAAGGTGGTGTTGAGAAACATGACCTGGCCAGCCAACCCATCCCTTATTAAGAGGCGCCTATTGGGCTTCCTTGTGACTATAGACAGACATTCCATTTCTAATGCAATCCTTCCTTCCTGAAGGATCTAGTTACTTTTTTACTATTGAGACATGCTTTTATCTTTGCGGTCCCATTTCCAAAGCTGCTCGTGGTGACAGATCAGGAGGTTGGGCTTCTCTTCTCCCTCTCTTCTGCCTTAGATGGTGGTATTCCAGGAGGGGTTGGCGTTTATCTGTCTTCTCGGCTGACAAACTATATTCTGAAATCAGATCTTAACCCCTGAAAACTTCTAAAATGGGAAGTACCTATTAAAACCTATCCTCTCCCCTCTCCTATGGGTTCCCCCTGCCCTGCCATCCACTTGTACTGTGTGATGGCTCAGCTCTATAAAGAAGCACTCCGCCTTAGTGTGTCTTCTGAAGTAGAGGAAGTAGGGTCTCCCGTAATTTCAGGGAACTGGATGTCCTTGGTCACAGTCGCATATTGTTTTGAATCCAGTCTAGGTAATTAATAACCTTGGTATATATGCCAGGAACATCTTTCTGCCCACAGCCAATGCCCCAACTGATGATGCCAACCAGAGTCATGCGGTTGTCCTTCATACACACCAAGGGGCCACCTGAGTCACCCTGCAATAGAGAGAACAGGTTAGTTGTTTGCAAAAAACGCAGACTCTTTGCGGGGCAGGGCGGGGGGGGGGGGGGGAGTTAGGGTTAATATCTGTAGTGCTAATTGTATTATTCAAAATTCAGAGAGGGAAATTTTTATCTCAATGATCTTGATCCTGTAGACAATTACGCTGTATCTACATTGCAAAGTAGAATTGAGATAATTGCTCAGATATCTCAGGCCACAACCCTCCTTTTAACTCTACCACTTACTAGCTGTGTGGCCTTAGGCTAACTGTGCTTCAGTATTCTTATCTCAAAGATAGGGATCATACTATCTACTGTATGGGAGGTTGTTATGGGAATTAATTGGGAGAAAGCATGACATTTTGTAAAACTCCTGGTAAATGTTGGCTGTTATTGTCTTACTGAATCAAAATGATCTCTTGTTTTTGCTTTTAACTTGAAGCTTACAGATCATGGTTTCACTTTACATACAACCTTTTTATGACTGTTGAGCTAGGGGTACAGCTGAGGTTTCTGAAGAAACCATTCAAAAAGAGACAAAGGTTGTCAAGGAACTGAAGGGAAAATGCTGATATGACTTACCTTATAAGAACAAAGCCCACAAAGTCTTCAATGGCAGAGCCCTGCTTCCCTCTTTTTGTTTCCCCTCTAACCCCCAGCCCCTCGATGGAGAGCTTGGCACACTGTAGGCTTGAAAATGCCTCATCAATAATGGGGCCTTGGTTATATTTCGGTCCTAATAGCACAGTTGGTGTGTGTCCCATGCCAGTGCCCTGTTTTCATGAGATAGAAGTACCGACTCTGACAGAGAGCCTGACATAGTTTGCTTTCCCAGGCGAAAAACCTCATATTAGGGCTGGTATGAGTTCTTAAAACTTCTTTCTCACAAATCATCTGGGTCATACTCCCCGGCAAGCTGCAGCTTCTCCTCCCCACCCCTACATGGCGGACTCCAATTCTCCAGCCCCTCCAGAAGTCAAGAATTGCTTCGTTTGTGTTGCTTTACCCATCACTTCAATAGTTGATCAATTGCCTGGGCTTACAAGAAACCCTGAATCAGGTGGAGTTTCCGGTGTAGACACTGGGGACATTTCCTGCAGTTTAGATTTCTTAGGTTTGGGTAACTTTGATCTCTCTCCGATTGTGTTATTTTGTTGAGGCCCTCATCTAGAATCTCTAGCGCCTCACCAAAATGAACGCGTCCGTTCGGGCTATAACTTTTGTCTTGCTTAGGAACCTGTGGGCCAAGGACCACTTTTCCCCTCAGGTGGGCGAGACCCCCGTGTCTACCTGGCAGGCATCGTGCAGGTTTGCCTGGTCCCCGCCACTTCGCGTGTCTCCAGCGCACAGCATGTTGTTCGTGACGGTTTTGTTGAACAGATGCCGTGATGTGCAGCGGCTGGCCGGGTACAGCCTGACATGAGCCTCCTTCAGCCGCTCAGAATAGAAAGGAGAAGCTGAAACAGAGAAGGGAAGATAGCTGACGGTTTTAGGGAAAGTTATTTGTAAACCTTTTAGAAGGAGGAAGCCGACGTTTCTTTTTTTTTAAAGATTCTATTTATTTATTTGAGAGAGAGAGAATGAGAGAGAGAGAACACATGAGAGAGGATAGGGTCAGAGGGCGAAGCAGACCCCCCGCCGAGCAGGGAGCCCGATGCGGGACTCGATCCCGGGACTCCAGGATCATGACCTGAGCCGAAGGCAGTCGCTTAACCAACTGAGCCACCCAGGCGCCCCGAAGCCGACGTTTCTAATAATGGCTAACTTGGATCCAGCTTTCAGATCGATGAGGCTGAAGCCTACGAAATATTGTCAATATCGTTTTGACCGACAAAACCAGCTCTTTTATAGAGGTTAGCCCATGGTTTCTCAGGAGCAGCGCTACTGACATTCGGGGCCAGGTCATTTTTTTGAGGGGGGCTGTCCTGTGCACTGCAGGTGTTTGGCAGCTCCCCTTGCTTCGACTCACTAAATGTTAGTATAAACCTCCATCCTGAGTTGTAACAAGCAAAAATGCCTCCAGACATGGCCATTGTGTTCTGGGGAGCAAAAACACCCCAGCTGAAAACCACTGGCTTAACCTACTATCATTCAATTCTCATAATCTAAGGAGGTAGGCAATTCTACCCCCATGTGACCAGTGAGGGGGCCAAGGCTCGGAGCCGTGTAACATAAAAACCCGTCCTGGGTCCCACCGCTACAAGGTGCAGATCTAGGGTGTGGACTCGGGCCTGCATGAACAGAGAGGCGCAGGAGCCGCACACCCTCATCACCGGCCTCCACTTCTTATCAGAACCTTCCTGCGATCTTAGGCCCTTCGAAGCACTTGCACTTTTCACCCCTTTCTTGACCTGCACAGTGACCCCGAGAGGTGGGGCAGGCAGACGATGGGTTCTCGGTCTGCAGGGAACTTGCCTACATTTACACAGCGTCAGTGCCTGAGCCAGGGCTAGAACTTTCTCATGACTTTTTCCTCTCAATAACCGCACGCCCCGCTGTCCTGCAGACAGACAGGATGGGGCGAGACTTCCTTCCACTTACATGCCTCATGCTTGCCGTAGCCAGACAGCTCGCATTCTGTCCAGTCGGGCAGCAGCAGGTTGGCCTCGGGGAGACACACGGTGCGGACGGCATCGCTCTCCTGGGCGCAGTGTAGCGACTCCGACTTCAGTTTCAGCAGGACTGGGAGGAGAGCGAGAAGAGAATAAGCCCCATGCGATGCTCGTCTGATTGGAGGGGAGGAAGATGAAGGAGAAGGCGAGGGTGTGGAAGGCCGAGGTGTGGATGCACATGGGTGGGTGTGTGTCGTGTCATCCGGAGCAGGGGGCATAGGACATCTCACCAATATCGTTGTTGTAAGTGTCGCCATCAAATTCCTCATGGATGATGTATTTTTCAACTTCAAATTTCTGTTCCTCCTCTCCAGGGACCTCTCGGTATGTTCTGCCCAAGACCACCCTAAGGTGGTGGGCATCGTACCTAATGGAGAAAGAGCCTTAGGACGCGCTGCTCGCTGTGAGGCTTCTTCTAACGGGCCCCGGTTTCAAGGCCTCAAAGTCTAGGGAGACTGGGTTTTCCGAAGTCCCTACCTCTCCTGGAAGCAGTGGGCAGCGGACAGGACCCAGCAGGAACTGATCAGTATTCCCCCACAAAAAAACTTCTCTCCTGGTGACCTCCTGCTCTCGACAAAGATGGCGGCCTGCCACGGATGGGACGTGATGTCTGTGTAGAGTCCTCCCTTAATGCGAAACTGCGGCTGCTTGTACTGTCTCCGACCACAGGTGGCTGGGAGAGGAAAGGACAGAGAAGGGAGATCAGACCTGCGGTCCTTGGGTGAGTTCCTTGAGCACCTATCTTGGTTTCCCCTCTTGGAACCCCGAGTTTCCACAGGCTTACTGCTCGTGTCCAGGCTACACAGAGGGACAGAACAGTGCCCGCGCTAACGAAAACCACAGCTCTCATCTGTTGGGTACATAGTGCACACCGACCACTGCACATACACTATCTTTAACCCTCACAACACTGAACTTCAGAGAGGCTGGGAAATTTTTGCCCAAGGTCACAGCGGCCCCCGGATTAGAACCCAGATTTGTCTGACTCCAAATGGGATCTTTCTGCCATGCTTCATTACCCCCCGTTTTCTCCTGCACCCGCCTCCTGGCTTCAGAAATAACGCGGCCCTGCAGCTCCCTCCTGGAGAATGTCTACCCTGTTTCTTTTCCATCTACTGCACCCTGTCCATCCTTCAAGGCCTAGGTGAAATCCCACCTCCTCATGGAGCTTTCTTCACACACCCAGCCCACCGGCTCCGAGCGGGCTCACCGGTACTGCTCATTGAGGACGCGCCATGCATGGCCTTGGTTGTGAGTCCACTGGTAGTTTGTGTCTTACCTGCCCAGTTAGGTACTATGTTCCTTGAGAAACATTCTGGCTAATATGTGTGTTCACAGGAACGGACTAATACTAATCTATTCTCAGACAATTTCTAAACTAAAGTTTTTTAGCAAAATGTGCCAACTTGAATTTCCTCTCCGTCTTCCACTCCCTCCACCCACCCAGGTCCCCTGTGTGAAACGGGCTCTGTGAGGAAGGCTGGAAGAGTTCACAGCAAAAGTAGCAGCTGTGGGGTCAGAGGACGTGGGATCAGACCTGGGCTCTGCTACTCGGAGCCCAGTGAGCTTGGGCAGGCCATGTGACTTCTGAGCTGGTTTCCTCATCCAGAAACCGAAGACAGGAAGACTGCCTCTCACCACACTGTCAGGAGAACGCTATGAGAGCACTTTGTTATCTAGGGAGCCGTATACGTGAGCTATCCTCCTCCATGCTCACCACGACCTCATCATTGATCATTAATAAAGGCATCTGGAGAGAGAAGTTCAGAGCCTAATGAATTCTAAGAGAAACTGGCCAGTTCTTCTCTTCCGTTTTGCCCCTCTGCGTCACCCTCGTGCATGGGAAGTGAACACCTGCCCAGAGAGTTGTCATCCCGCCATTGCTTCAGTCATGGAGACTCCCCCACCAAGGCCTTCCTGAAAATCTGGGAGCTACACAGTCTGAACCAGACAGCTGTGAGGACACAGGAAGTGGCGGAGGGAATGGTCAGTAAGGGGGGCTGGGCAGCGGGAGGTGGCCAAGGGCCAGCCCTTACAGCACTGGGGCACGTCACAGTATTCCCACGTCAACTTGCGGTCCTTCAGCACGTGGCACCAAGGCTTGGCATCCCCATCTGGGTTCCTAGATGATAAGAGAGTTTAAGGTTTTCAAGCACATCAGAAGCCACGTGAGAGCAGGAGGAGGCTCAGTAAACCAATGGCAAAACAATGAGCTGGGAAGGAGGGGCCTGAGTTCTGAACTTGGCTCTGTCCGAGATCTCACCAGAGGAAAATAACTTTAATTTTGTTTTTCTATCAGCAACACAACATTCCCCTCTCACAGGGATGTTGGAAGGGACTGTGAGCTGTGCTGTGAGGACAGTCTTGTGATTCCCTGGGAGAAAGGAGCCAGACAAGAACAGAACCGATGAGGACTAAGTGGCTATGGGACAGTACCTCGAACGTGGGATGTGGGCTGACAAACTGGTGAACTTCCCTCTTTATAATAGGTGTTATTCTAGCGAGTGAATGGGTGTGACTAGAGAATACCCATGGTTCCTTCCCACCCACTGGGTCTTTCATGTAACTTGAGGCATGAAATCTCCTACCCCACGTCCCAGTGCTGCCTTCTGCCCAGACATGAACCCCACGGACCCGGTGCTACGTACCGGCAGTGATTGTGGTTGCCCAGGCCCAGGGCCTGAGAATTGGTCTTCCACGCTGTGTAGAACTTGCCTCTTAGGACTATGGAATTCCACTGGAGGCAGGAGGCACCAGACGTCGTGCGGCTGTAGGTGCCACGGTATGCTAACCCTTTACCAAAGTAGCAGTCCTCATTTTTTTCTGGAACAGAAGAAATCTCAAACTGAAACAAAACCAATTAAATGCTACAGCAGGCGAGTCGGGGTTTGCAGCAGGCCCTGAGCGGGGCTGCTGGCCTGAGAGGATGAAGGCAGTTAGCCTGCCCGTAGGAGGGAGGAGACACCATCCCGCCTCCCCTCTTTCCTCCTCCTTCAAGGCCTTTGACATAGGGATGGTAAATGGCTTTCAGTTGGGGGGCCAACTTTCATCAGTTGGATGCGGCTGCCTGGTTTGCTGTGTTGAGAGATTCCGAGGGTTTGTTCACATTCGGCAGGAAGGGTCTATGCCCAGTTAGTAGCGATTATTGCTGGAGCTGCTTTGAAAGTAACTGGGGGTTTCCTTACTTATACTTGACAGGTTGTGGCAAAGCAGAGTTCTTCAGTGGAGGGACACGTCAGAGGCCCCAGTTTCTCAGATTTTGTCTGCAGTGCTCTGAAGGGTTTGTTGGGCTTGAGCAGGAAGAGAGAATATGGACCTACGGATGCTGCCTATTTTCACCGTTTTGCCCCATTTTAGCCTCCTTTCTCCCCATTTGAAACTGGCAGAGTGTACCACTATAAACAGCATAATTAAAGCGATCTTTAAGGCCACCTAGACTAGTGAGTCCCAATTTACTGATCCTGGGAGGGGAGAGGATGCTTTAGAATTACTATAAAGAGTCCTCAAATTCACAGGTATGTCAGACTTACCTGTAGGCAGAAGGCACATTATTATTGGATATGAATATTTAGAACTTTAAAACACATGTTTAATACTATTGGGATATCATTATTTGTAAAAGCACCACAGAGTTCATAGTGCTTTTTTATAATTTAGTATTTTTGAATTTGGAAAATCTTCTCATATTAAACATCTTAAAGAGAAAGAGACTGAGAAAAAGGCCCATCAATCACAAAAGGGAGCATCCCCATTCATCCTCAAAAGGACCGGAAACCACCAATGCAGCCCCCCTTCTCCTCTGTACATGAGGAAATGGGGGGCCCGGGGGGTAAAGAGGCCAGCTCAAGGTCCAACCGCTAGTTAGAGGCCAGGCCCGGGTGAGGACCTAAGTCTCCTGACTTTCTTCCCTCTGCAACCAAAATGATGAACCACCAGCCCACTCCTTAGTCTCCTCAGTTGTAGAAACACTATCAGCTTGGTTGTCCTAGGCTCTACTTCCGGGGACGCTGCCGGGGAAGGTGGGCAAGCAGCACTTACCCTCGGGGCAGGCTGGCGTGCTGCAGAACTCACTGCTGTACTTGCCCGCCTTGAAGACGTAGCACCAGGGCCTTGAGTCCCCGTCCGGGTTTCTGAAAAAGCAGCCAGGGAAGGCCGGGGGAGGTGACAAGTGAAGCCTCCCTCTGAGACCCAAAGACTTTGCATCCTCTTCCGGGGAAAAGGTCAGTGCACTTTCGGCGGTCCACCGGGGAGCTGGCTCATGCTGGGTGCAAGTATGACTTAGCTACCGTCTGCGTTCTGAGACTAAGTATGCTTTAAGGAGGTGTGCACAGAAGCCATGTTGACAAGGGCTGGCCTGTGGTGTTTAGTTTTATGGGTTAACTTGGCTCTAAGTGCCCAGTTATCTAATCGAACGCCAATCCAGCTGCCGCGGAGAAGAGATTTTGTAGCTAGGGTTAACAGCCGCAATCAGCGGACCTCAAGTAGAGGAGATTATCCTGTATCATGTGGCAGCCTCATCCAGCCTGCGGAAGGCCGTCGGGGCAAAAGCTGGGAAGACCTCTGCCTCCAGACCGCGACAGCAAAGCCCGTGTGAGTTCGCAGCCCGCGGGCCTGCCCACAGGCTCCAGACGGGCCAGCCCCGCGCCCCCCGCGCCCCCCACGCACGTCGCTGAATCGGTAGAGAAGGCGCCGGTTCTGTTTCCGTGGAGCCCGCCGCCTGATGAGCCCGCGGTGGTGTCCCCAGCTGTGGCCGCTCCTCCCCAGCGGGAAGCGAGCTCACGCGGGAAGGGGGGCCCCCGCACCTGCAGTAATTGTGATTCCCGAGGCCCAGCTGGATGGCGTTGGGCCTCCGGCCCGAGTAGCGCTTCAGGGCCAGCGCGCTGCTGTTCCAGTTCACACACTCGGCCCCGCTTTCCGCGGTGCTCCACGTGCCCCTGTAGGTGATACCCTGGTCCTTGTAGCACGTGGCACTGGCATCTGATTGACAACAGGACACATGGGGCACCTGGGTGGCTCATTCATGATCCCGAACTCCCGAGATCGAGCCCCGCCTCGGGCTCCCCGCTCAGCCGGGAGTCTGCTTCTCCCTCTGCCCTTCACCCCACTCATGCTCCCTCTCTCTCTCAAATAAATAAATAAAATCTTTAAAAAAAAAAGAGAGAAAACAGGACACGTGACGCCTCCCATGTGCATTCCCCCCTCTGCCATTTAGTTTTCCAAAGGGGTTTCACGTCTGCTCTGGCGTCACCCCAAACCAGCGAGGCGGGCTGGCTGCTGAAGCTTCTGGGGCGCAGGAGGTACACGGGGTGGCCAGGGTCCCCCAGGCAGACCCCAGCTTGGCACCCAAGGCTCTGCCCGCTGCGCCCAGCACTCTGGCTTCCTAACGGACCCTTGGAGGACCCTTCCCTGCCCCCACCCCGCCCCCGTCACCACACTTCCTCTCCTTTCTGGGAAGACCTGGGATTCTGGCCCTCTTCTCACACCACCCACCCACCACTCACCTATTTCGCAGCGTTTCCCCAAAAAGCCTTCAGGACACTCGCAGACAAAATCTGAGAAGTAGAGAGCCTGCCGACACACCCCGCCATTGAAGCACCTCTGTTCGCTGCAAACTGTCAAGGACAAACAAGGAAGCCTCAATCACTTTCACAGCAGTTCCAAGGATAACAGGAGTTAGGATCTGAGGAGTGAGCTCCGCCTGCCAGGCACGAGTCTCGGCGGTTGACAAAAGGAGCTATCTTTTCCCTTAGCAAACCGTGAGGTAGGTGCGCCCATTCTCCCCATTTGACGGACAAGGAAGCTGAGGCCAGGCAGAAGGCGAGGGCCCCAGGTCAGTCTCACTCTGGCTCAGCGCCTCCACCTTAGCCTGAGGCCCAGCACGCCCAGAACCTCCATCTGAAGTTGCGCCCCCGCGGGGCCGGCGACACACGGGGCATGGGCCGGAGAGCGGGGCGCGCGTACGTACCCCTGACGGGCACCGAGTGGCAGTGCGCGCGGCCGGCCACGCAGCGGCAGTACTCCACGCGGTTGCCCCGCAGGCCCGGGCGCAGCCACGCCTCGTTCTGCAGGTACAGCGTCTGCGTCTTCTCGTCTCTGCAGCTCACTAGAACGAGGGACAGGCGGCCTCTTGAGGGCACGATCCCCAAACACTGCCGCCCCACCGCGGGTCCTTCTGAGAGTCCCTCACTCACTTGTCATACAACCCATCCTTCATCCCTTCCCTGCTCCCGGCCCGAAGACAACACACACCTGCGAATCTGTCACCAAAGACCGCTTTTATTGTTCTTCCTTGGCGGGGCCCTCATCTCGGAAGAATTTATCTATCAAAATGCATTTACTAAGTAATACTCTACTTTTTCATTATATTTTATGTTTTTATTTATTTTTTTTAAGATTTTATTTATTTGAGAGAGAGAGAGGGTGAGCAGGAGTGGAGGGGAGAAGCAGAGGGAGAAGGAGAAGCAGGCTTCCTGCTGAGTAGGGATCCCGATGTGGGACTCGATCCCAGGATCCTGCGATCATGACCCGAGCCGAAGGCAGATCAACCGACTGAGCCACCCAGGTGCCCCTAATTTTTCATTTTAATTCATCAGAAATATGCACACGTATATAATTGCCTACCAGAGTTATTGATCCACATGAGTGTTACCACACTGAAATGACGCATTGCTAGCCCAAAAGAAAGAAAATTCACATCTTAGTCTGTGTGGGGAATGTGCTGCTCTCACTAGTATCTTTGATATAATGAAAACGGTCTAAGTACTCACACTGATATTCTAGCCCTCTTTGCCTCTCTGTTTGCAAACCAGAATGCCAACTTAAGAAATCTTCAACTTTCCATGAATTAAAGAAGTGACACATGCTCATTGTAAATAATACTGTTGTTTCTTCTGAGGGTCCCCTGGGGCCAGGATACCCTTGTCGGAAATGCTGTGCTATCCAACAGCAAAGGCATTAAGAGTTGCTTTATGGATGAATAGCGGTTGGGGCGCCTGGGTGGTTCAGTCAGTTAAGCGTCTGACTCTCGGTTTTGGCTCAGGTCATGATCTCAGGGTCTCAGATTGAGCCCCATGTTGGGCCCTCTTGAGCCTGCTGAAAATTCTCCCTCTCCCTCTGCGCCTCCCCCCACCCTGCATGTACGTGGGTGTGTGTGTGCGTGTGTGTGTATACGCGTGTACGCATGCGCTCGCTCTCTCTCTCAAAAAAAAAAAGTTACAGCATACTTCCGCTTTAAAAGAGGTGTTGCAAAGCCTTCCAGAGCCAAAGGAACTAGGTCATGAAGGACAAGAAATGAGGGTCCTAAATTGGTAGCTTTAGACGTGAAGCTGGGCCCAAGAGTTCTTCCAGCCAGAGTCAAGACAATCTGGCTGCTAGCATGTTTTATTTTTGGAATCCTACCTAATGCTCATGGCGATTTCCTCAGGTTTCTAGAGTCGACTCTAGAGTGAAAGGTCTTTCCACACCTGTGGAACTTCTGTGAGGTAACCCAGGTTCGTTACTCCAGTTTTACCAACCAGAAGACGTGGAAGCATGGAGATGGCAGTTAACAAAGATGCCAGGTGGACTCTGGCAGGATGGGGCTCACAGCCCAGAAAAGGACCCTGGAGGGCCAGGGCAGCTGCGGCCTGGCCTCGGTGTGGCCTTGGGCCAGTCGCTCAATCTCTGGCTCTGTCTTGTCACCTGTGTAACAGGGCTTCGGGCCCCTGGGCTGGCAGGCTCCCACCAGCTCTGTGACCCCCTGACAGCCGGACTCCTTGAGGGCACGCCTGTTCCTGTCCTCTCACAATCTGGCCTCAGCTAACTAGGTGAATGAGTAAGGGCTGGGGGGTGACGCAGGCATCTTTACGGAACGACCCAGCAAAATTTCACCTTCACACAGCTTACGTAAGCTGGGTGTGGTGGAAGATAAATCCGATAGCGTCTAGGGCACCCTGAGCTCCTAAGCCCTGACTCTGCTTCCTGCTTCCATAGACCCCCTTCCACCTCAGCTTCACCTTACCTCTGTAAGATCTGGCTCCTCTTCTGAATCGGGTGTGGATTTCCTGCAAAGCAACCAGCGGTGGAGGAAGGATCAGCCCATGCTGGGCGTGTTAGGAATAAACGTGGTTGATCCAGAGCCCGCGTACACACCCCCAGTCAGATGCCACCTGCCCTGAAGATTCCCCCTCGGGTAGCCGGCCCCAGGTGCAATGTCCACTTCTTGCCTTCTTTTCTAATTCGTCCTCCCCTTCTAGAAAGAGCAATGCTGCCAAAATAGCTTTCTGAGTGATGAAAACCTTTAATACCTGTGCTGTCCAATACCGTAACCACTAGTCACGTGTGGTGACTGAGCACTTGAAATGGGGCTAGTGCAACTGAACTGAACTTTTAATTGCATTTAATTCTAAATTTAAATAGCCACAAGGGGTTAGTGGAGTTGTAGCCCCCCTCCGTTCCCTCCAACTCTCTCCTCTAAAATCTCACTGTGCAGGTACTGCTCATCGGGCCCTCCATGGTGCCCTTGCTCACTGGGCATTTTTAGAGAGCATGTCCGTAGTATGGCTTCCATCCCAAGTAGATAGTAAGCAGCCTAGGTCAGCTTGCCAGCTTCCATGGCTCACGGCTTGTGCACCATCTTTTTTAGATGCTTTATGGATGAATTCAAACACATTCTTTAAAAACAGCTCCAAAGAAGGCAGGCAGTAGCAGTGGAATAGGATTAAGTACTATTTGCCCAAGTCAGAAGAACTGCCTAGGGTTCTGCACCCGGAACCCTGAATCCTGAGCATCCTACACAGAGAGGAGTGTGTGCACTGCGCTCCGTAACTGCTGACCTCTGCACTCTGACAGAACCCCACTTTGGGGCTCCTGAGTCCATTGAGGGTACACGGGCTCGAGGCTCGGGGCAGACCTGAACGGCCCTCCTACCTGGCTGGACAAGGTGAGGGCTGCTCCACAAAGCAGCAGGACGCACACCAGCTCTCTCCTCATTGTATTCACCGTTCCTTCAGAGTGTCCCTTAAATTCTGGAAGAGGAAGGGGGAAAAAAAACTTCATCGTGTGATCGAGAGATCAAGGAGTATGGAAAGGTCAAGAACCTATGACTTGATCATGGCCAGTCCCTCCAGCATCAGCTCCCATGGATGTCTGGAAGATGTTTTTGAAGATTTTATTTATTTGACAGAGAGATAGAGAGCACAAGTAGGCAGAGGGAGAGGGAGAAGCAGACTCTCCACTGAGCAGGGAGCCCAATGTGGGGCTCGATCCCAGGATTCTGGGATCATGACCTGAGCCGAAGACAGACGCTTAATGGACTGAGCCACCCAGGCGCCCCTGGAAGATATTTTTAATTGTATATACTTTTTATTGTGGTAAAATACATCAAAGTTGACCATCTTAACCCTTTTTATGTGCACAGTTCAGTGGCATTAAGCACGTTCACATTGTTATGCAAGCATCACCACCATCCCTCTGCAGAACTTTATTATCTTCCCAAACTGAAACTCTGCACCCAATAAACAGTAACTCCCCATTCCCCTGGCAACCACCAGAAAGTAGAATGCTTTCTGTCTTTATGCCTATGATGACTCTCTAGGTTCCTCATATAGGTGGAATCATAAGAGTACGTGTCCTTTTGTGACTGGCTCATTTCACTTTGCATACTCTTCTCAAGGTTCATCTATGTGGAGCCATGTGTCAGAATCTCCTCCTTTTTTTTTTTTTGTAAAGTAGGCTCTATACCCAGCATGGAGCCCAACGTAGGGCTTGAACTCATGACCCTGAGATCAAGACCTGAGATGAGATCAAGAGTCGGAAGCTTAACTGACTGAGCCACCCAGGTGCCTCCAAATCTCCCTTTTTAAAGCTGACTAAGATTCCATTGTCTGTATAGACCACATCTTGTTTATCCATTCATCCATCAATAGACACAGGTGGCTAGGAGATCGTCTCGCCCAGAGTTCTCTGTGGGCTGAATAGTGAGATCATCCCTGGTGCTTCTTGGCAGCCCAGGGACCCAGTGTCCCAGTTTGGTTTGCTCAAAGTGAGTTCCTGCCCTGGGGTCAACTAGGTGGAACCACAGAAATGTCCCCTCTGAAACTTTTTCAGAGGACACCACAGGGATTCTACCGCCGGCACCTCGCAGAGCCAACTTCCCTCCTTGTCCCACACAGGAAATGCTCCTCTGCCCCAGCTCTCACCCCTCCCGCCCCCCACTGCTCCCTTGGAAGGTCTGTCTCTTATTTTATAGACAGGCCCGGCAAAGTGTAAATTGGCAGAAAGGAACAGAGGCATCTGGCTTTTGGTCTTTAGACTCAGATCTTCCTGGACTCCAAATTCCCAGTTTCCCCAGTGATCTTGCCTTCTGCAGCTTAAACTAGGTTAGTTGGTCGGGGTGTTATTTTGTGGTCTGGCAGGCCCACTCACTCCTTTGTCCACAAGAATTAAATCAGGGCATTTCTTCCCTTGACTCATTTCCCTTCAGTCACAACAACTTTGGGTCCCACCCCTCCCCCATCGCAAGGATCCTCAAGGGCCCTGTCAGATCAGAGGCTTCCAAAACTTTCATCCTGGCCTGGCTCTGGCCCCTTTGTTTCTTTGCAAAGAACTTCCCTGTTGGAAGTGCCCATGCAGTCACTGGCCACAGGCCCCCCTCGGGGCAAGGGTAAAAAGAGAGGGTGAGTGGGGGGTGCAAGGACTCTATGCCCCACTGCTTCTTCTGGGGCTGCTGGGGACAAGCAGGGGAGGGCAAATGGAGCCGGGGACGAGGGGAGGGAGCAGCAGGGGCTGGCTGACAGGATTCCAACGAGAAAAAGCAGGCAAGGCTCAGAGGGCCAGCTTGCCAACCAGCACAGCCCGGCCCCACCTCCCTCCCCCATTGTGAAGGAAACAGAAAGAAGGCAGGATCTAATCTGCCTTTGTTCTAATTTGGAGTGCCAAGGCCCCCCCACTGGGCAGGGGGCCACGTAGGGTGTGCTCTTTGGGGGCCTTTTTCTCACTGGGAGGAGGAAGCTTGCTACTGCTCACAGGCTTCTTGAAGTTTCATAAGAGAGCAGTGGGGAGTTGAGCCCACCGGAAACAAGAGCACTTGGTGGAATCTTCTGGTCACAGGGAACTGCTCTGAATTTCTTTTTCAAAATTTCCCAAAACCCCTCTTAAATTTCCCTTCTTAATTTCATCCCATTTCCTATAACCTTTTAAAATAGATCTTGTTAAATGCATTCCCCCTCTTCCTCCAGATGTTAATCCTGTTTCACATATGCATATAGACTGTCCCATCCTTTATTATCCTGGCCAAGCCTTGAGGTAGCTCTCGGGGATTTTATGAAGAAATTCTGAAGCAATGAATGAGTAAAGGAGCCACCCATCAACAAGGAACTTGAGCATTGCCTGTCAAACCAACCAGCCCTTTCAATAAACTCGTTAGCCTAAGCCCCCAGTGTGGGGCGGGGTGGGGGTTGCTTTTTTTTTTCCTCTGGGGCCACCAAGATAGTTTTATTTCAAGAATTCACGGTCCTAAAAAAAAAAAAAAAAGGACCTCTGGGTCCTTCTAACTGGAACACAATTCTAGATGCTGGAACATTGCCAAGTGAGAAGTGCAGTATCAACACATTTGTATTCCCCGGACAAATGGGGGAGGGGGACCAGATGGGGAGGCGGAGCATGACTTAGGGCTTCCATTGCGGCTCCCACAGCTGCATCATGTGAAAACCCTTGGTAACTCAGGGGCGTAAGGGGCAAAGGAGTCTATTTTTGTCTTCTGCTCCTGGGAGAGTGCGAGACCGTCTCTGTTCTGTCAGTCCTTACCTTCCTCCACTTTTGGGGGCCTTGCTGGGCCTTGAGCCGATCCAGGGACAATCTCAAACAAGGCCATAGCTCCATCTCACTGTGCAGAGGCAATGAGAGCATCTGGACAGGCTGAATGGGGTAGGAGGATGACAAAGAAATGAGTCATCCCGCCAGCAGACAAACAGTGCAGTCCAAAGACAAGGGAGAAGGAAGAGAGGAGGAAAAAATGTGTCCTTATTTTGCCTTCATTAAAGAGGTGGATGTAGAGGTCTGGGGGCAGCGCCTGGACAAAGAACAAAGTGAATACCAGAAACAGGGACTCAGACTCCAGGTGCGTGGGGCCTGCCAGCGCCGGGACAGGCTCCAATGCCATGAAGCACGGGCTGCCGCCAAAGGAAGAAGCAGCCTGTGCTCACGGTGAGGAGGGTGGGAGGTGACATGTGCGGAGTAAGTATAAGAAGGCCTTCTAGGCTCATTCTATAAATACAAAGACGACTTGTTATTTTTTTTCTGTGTTCTCTTCCTTCTGCTCTATTTCATAGTTTCCCAGAGTCAGAGAACAAAAAGCAAGAAAAGAAGGAAGAGGAAGGAAGGAAGGAAAGTAGGAAGAAAGGAAGGAAATAGGGAAGGAAGGAAGGAAGGAAGGAAGAAGGAAAACCACCAGAATGTCTCACTTTTGTTAGACTGGAATCTGAATCACTGAAAACATCGCTGTGTGAGGGTAACGGTGGAATGGCCATAAGGCCTGTGGTCCCCAAGATCCCGGGGCCCCAGCCCGGGCAGGCCCACGCTAGCACACAGAGTTGATTTCAGCAGATTTGCAAAAGGCACCCTCTCTGGTGGATGGAGTTCAGCAGACACAGAGCTTGGCAAATTGACAAAGAATCTGTGCAAATTAAAAAACAACTACAACAAAAGCAGGACACAGGGCCTGGCAAATAAAGCATGGCCTGGATTTCAAGGATGCATGGGCAGGAATCCTTGTGCGGGACCCAGCCTGCACGTCTGCGTGTGGAAGCCTCATCTGCTTCCAGAGCATCTCTGACCTTCTGTCTGGAAGCTGCGCTGGGTCCTGCTGGCGACGGCACTGGAGTGGCTCTGTTCCCTGGCCCCTCTGAACAGCCGTGAGTGATGACTGTTCTAGGGAAGAACGGGAACAATGCACTGGTAACCAGGGAGGGGATTACTCTGCTAGAGCCAAGGAAGTGTGCCATTGTGGCTGAGAAATCAATGGTCATGCTAGGCAGAACCTCAGGGTTTGTTTCTGCAGGGTAACGTGGGGGAATGCTGACTGATGGGCACCCATTCATAGCTGTGGAGTCTGCACTGGGTGAGGCCGCTGGAACGGCAGCAGGACAGCTGGAGGCAGGACCGGGGGAAAGTACACGAACCATTGTTGCAGTGCCTTTAGATGGTCCTTTTTTTTTTTTTAAGATTTATTTCTTTGAGAGAGAACGCATGCGTGCGCGCACGAATGCGGGGGGCTGAGGGAGAGGCAGAGGGAGGGAATCGCAAGCAGACTCCCCACTGAGCCCAGATGCGGGGCTCAATCTCGCAACCCTGAGATAATGACCTGAGATCATGAGGAGCTGCAGGCAAGAGTTGGACGCTTAACTGTCCTACTTTCTCCATCTTCCCCCTTAAAAATCTGCCCTCCGGGGATGGAACGGGGGGGGGGGGGCTCAGTCGGTTAAGCGTCTGCCTTCGGCTCAGGTCATGACCCAGGGTCCTGGGATGGAGCCCCACATCGGGCTCCTTCTCCCTCTCCGTCTCCCTCTGCTTGTGCTCTCTCACTCTCTCTGTCAAATAAATAAAATCTTTGAAAAAAAAAAATCTGCCCTTCGGAAAGGGACTGATATGCTCATTCACACAAGGTTAGAATGACTGAGTAAAAACTGATATGCTGCCTTTCCCAAAAGCGCCTATATTTTGAGACATAAAATCAGCTCCCAGGGATGCAAAACCAAGTGGGCTGGACTCCCGAGGTTTCCTCCAGGGCTAACACACTGTGGTTTCTGCTGTTGTGAGAACAAATGATATAATGGGTATAAACTGTGAAACACTTAAAAATGCATATAAGTACTTTTATTTAAACACAACCACATGTGTGAAAGTGATCTGTAATAGAAGAACTGTACAAACACAGTCACTCAATCAAGTTCTGTGGTTCTAGATACAAACAATGCAATTGCCCCAGCTGGTATAGAACTCAAGGACTTGTAGTTTTTACTCTTGCCAGCAAGAAAAAGGCATAAATATGAGCAAGCTAGAGGAGACAGGAAATTGCAAGGGAAAGACAAAAGTACGTTGATACTATGATCAAATTTTACACTGTGTGCAAGGTTTGTTACCTCAATCTTTGGTAAAGGAGAGTCTCAGGTTATTATTGCTTTGCAAAGCTTCTCTCTGGAAATCTGAGTAAGAGAGAGTCGGTCTCCAAGAATACCAATATGTAAAGTGACTCATGGCTTTAAACAAACAACACCCTCCTTCCACCCCCCAACCACCGTGGCCCAGAGTGAATGCCAACAAATTAGAAAAGAAATGGTCCAAGGCAGAACTCCTTGGAAGAGCAAAGGCATGTCACTAGAGTCGGGACAAGAGAGGGGGTAAGATGGCAGGAGGAGGCCCGCCCCACAGGTGGGGACCTCACAAAAGCTCACCTTTGTGGGTCCCAGATGGAGCCCAGGACAGGGGCCACTAGCCTCTTAGCCCCGGTCTTGCTTATACAGGTCCTGTTTTTTATAGAGTCCGTGCTCTCAGAATAAAAACCATTTTCAGAAACTACCATCATGTAGGCAATTCTTAACTTTTCAATACTTAAATTTCTGTGTGTTAAGGTTTATTTTCTCTCTTCTTGAATAACGAGGGGACAAGAGAGGAAGAGTCTGTTTCTTATCTAATTTGATCCATTCCAATGAGGTGAAGAGAATAGCATCCTCTCCTAGCTCCCTCCCATCTCACTAGTTACTCAGGGCAGAATCCTCTCCAAAACACCTTCAAACCATAGGCGGATGACTTGTGTCTGAGTCACATGAAATTAATCTGGCAACTCCGAAAACTCTGCACTGAGCACTGTCATCTACTCCCTGTCCACCCTCTGCCGGGTAATCCTGGTTGTTAGGAGGATATAAGGGAGAGCTGGTTGTGGGTCTAGGAAAACAGAAACCCATCCTGCCTCCTTTTAGGATAAAAACAAAAGAAACCCTTTCCTAATAAACTTTTTACCCTGTGAAGAAAAAACAAGGTTCAACGGACAAACGCTCATGCAATTAGTGCAATAAAATGTTAAACCCAAAGGTTGAATTTAAACAACCCCTGCAATCTGATGTTAATCTAAAACAGTGTCTCATCTTAGGCATAAAGGTAGTTCCTCGCGTTCCTTCCGCTCCCTAAAACCAACATCGCCACATAGCAATGAAATGCGCAATCCTTTGATAATTCTGCAGTTTACCTCCAGATTGCAACACCCATGAGTCAGAAAACTGATCATAAGCTTTCCTTGTATCATTACTGAATGTATCCACATTTTCCTGGGCTCGCAGGAAAGCGATGTTACAGTGTGTTTGAGAGAGCTGTATGTGGATTAATGCCCCTTGCTCCGCGGGCATTTGAGTACCTACCACTTAGCGGGCAGAGTTTACAAAACCCTTTTACAACCCTTGAATCATTTAAGGCAATAGTATTCTCTTGTTTCTACAGATGAGAGAATCGAACTTCAAAAAAGCATAAGGGCCTTGGCCCTAAGGCAAGACACGTGGTGAGAGGTGGTGTCTGGACTCGAGCCGACACTTTCCACCACTCCTTCCTGTGTCCTGTTGCTGGACCGTAATGTTTTTAATGCGCTCAGAGTTGCTGTTTGGGAAGGGCAGCATGTCTCAGGGCAAGCGGCTTAGCCTCTGGAGTCTTCACTTCAAGTTCCATGACACACAGGTTGTGTGTGGTTTCCTGGATTTTCTAATGGGCCAATCATTCCCACCTTGCTGAATTATTACAGCAATTAGAGAAGAAGCAGGCAAAGGCCCTATGACTAACGGGAGCACCAAAATTAACAGCTTCTCCCTGGAAAAACAACCGAAAGCTACCAAGGCAGAAAGATGCTAACGTCTATGGGGTTCCCCATTGTGGTCAAGCATTAATACCCAAATACTGTTTCCTAGATCATGCGGACATCTTGTGATAACCTGCCACCGGATTCTTTACAACTGATATAAAAGCTCACGCCTTTCATCTACACACACAGACCAGTATTAACAGGAGCCATTAGTTCCTGGATATGAGGTGGTGTCCTTTATCCTATTTTGAATGTTTTTTTTTTTTTTTAATTTGCCTTTCCAGGACCTATTTACCTCAGGCCCACTCTGGACTCTCAGAGGAAGCTGGAATTAGTGCCCGAGACAGCTGGAAGATCAGGCTGTTGCTACTGATAGGCCTGTCTGATGAAGACCACGAGGATGTTTAAAAACCAGAGACACTAGGCTAGAAAAATAAGGAAACTGGAGCTTCCCAGAAAAAGAAAAAACAAAACCAAACTACTTCTCTTTTTCTCTACAGCCCAGGTGGCAGGCACTGGCTCTTGCTACAAAATAAAGGCAAAATAAAACAAGTTTCTCTTTTCTATGAACAGGACAAAATGTGAAAAGCCAGCAGAGATCCAGCTGACTGGCGGTCTTTCTCTTTTAGATTACTCCTAGCAGGTTACTGGGCTTAGCTTCCCTACCTGTCCCCTACCTACAGAGGCCTCAGCTGACATCAAGCTGTTCATGCAAAGACTTCTCACAAGAGGGCTTGAGGGCCTCTTTGGGTGTCCTCCTGGGGGGCCATCTATCAGGTCCTCCACCCCACCCACCTCTCCTTCAAGCCCCAGCTCAGTCTAATTTCCTTCTTTCTTGAATTCATGGGCGAAGATTTAACAACTCTATGTAGTCACCATCAAACGTTTCCTGAGCCCCAACCACAGACCAGCACAGGATCCACGGTGCAAAGACATTTATGTTCTATCCTCAAAACCTCATACTGTAGGCACAGGACAGACAAGTGATTAGGTGGTCAGAGTACAGTGTGATCGGCGCTGTGGTACATGCAGGGAGGTAGGGATAGAAGGTGGAAATGCAGAGGAAGAAGGGGTCTTAGTAGAACGCGGAGGAGGGAGATCTAGTTCCCTCTTGCTGAGATAAGGGGCTGGTCAAGGTAGGCTTCCTGGCATTGGTATTATATAACCTGCTGGTTGAACAAAATAAAGAGGTGTTCCGGAGAGTATATTGCCAAGAGGTGACCACAGCCTGGGGCCCAGGGTAATAGCAGCGAGCAGCCGGAGCCCCTTACTCTTCAGCACGAACACCTGCCACTGCGCAAAGGAATAGGATTCACACACCCCAGGCTCTTCCTTCGAGGGCATCCCTAGGAGGAAATATGGTTCGGAAAGCCCGAAAATTCCAAGGATGGAGGAGCCTTTGGGGCATGAGTTCAGTTTCAATTCCCTAATGTCTGGTTGTGAATATTTGTGACCATATAATAAACAGAAAAGGCTTTGAATGAAGGTATCTCAGTATCTAGGTTCAGCCTGACCTTGAAGTGGGTTACTTCAGAGGCTCAAGGGGGAATCAGGTTTTCCAGATCAGTCCCCAACCAACCTCTCCAAGCCTTGGATGCCTGCGTCAGGAGCATCACGTAAGCAAGCCGTGCTTGCCTGACCATGGGCCTGCTAGCCAAGAGTCACCCTCAGGATCACGGCTGTTGGCATAGACGGTGCTGGGCAGCTGCAAAGGCCATGCAATTACATTAAGTTTTATAGGAAGAACAGCTAGTTAGTATTTCCTGGGTAATGGTAATAGGCACCAGAACTTGCCCAAGTCATCCCCTTTAAGAATGTTTATGCATTGCTTGCTGTGTGCCTAGCACCTGGTTCGTTTTCCCCACTAGCACACGTGTTATTTTTCAGGTGATCGAGAGGCTTGTCTGTCACTCTACCCCCTTCTCCAGAAGTCAATTTCTCAGGCAGGAGAATGTACAAAAGATCGCCAAGAAAATATGCTCTTCTTATGTGTAAGTAGACAACTAAGCCAGGATTAGGAGACTATGTGGCTGGACCTGGGGTTGGACCAGAGTGAATAACCGCTAAGATGCTTTCTAGCTCTGACTTTCTGTGAGTCTAAATTGTCCTCATTCTTTTATCTGGTTTGATTTGAGACTACCAGCTTTGTGAGCTGGTTGGCTTAAGATGAGGCTTATAGCCTGAAACTATGCACAGAATTTTTCTCCATGCAAAGCTAATGACCCAAAGAACGAATGAAGAGAATATTCTGGTCACTCATGGTCCATCCTAGCCATCTCATCAGAGCAGAGCTGAAATTCACTCACAGAAAGTAGAAATTTTATTCTGAGACTGCAGATGCACGGTGCCAAATAATCAAGTGAAATTGAACATTTCAACTCAACACCTAAATTCTTCCTCAGCACCAGGCACTCAGTATCTCTGAGAAGTGGATGGACTTTGAATTTGAACTGGAGCTAAGTTCACCACCATTCTTGTGAACCACGTTGCCCCCTCAACTGTCTGATTGAAAATAACCTGCATACATTTTTTTTTTAAGATTTTATTTATTTATTTGGGAGAGAGAGAATGAGAGAGAGCGAGTACATGAGAGGGGGGAGGGTCAGAGGGAGAAGCAGACTCCCTGCCGAGCAGGGAGCCCGATGCGGGACTCGATCCAGGGACTCCAGGATCATGACCTGAGCCGAAGGCAGTCGCTTAACCAACTGAGCCACCCAGGCGCCCCCCTGCATACATTTTAGAAGCTTTGGAAATCCTGAAGCTGGCACCACTCCTTCCAAATGATGATCTTCGTCAAAGGGCCCCTTCAGTTGCTTTAAAACCCCCTAACTAGAAAAGGTGCTGTTTGCAGATTAGTAACAGGCCTCCCCTGGACAGTAAGTTCCCCCGAATGCTCTGTGGTCCCAGCCAGTCATTTATAAAAGCGTTAGATGGGTACGGTCACTAGGTATGGCCGGGCTGCTGGTTACAATAGTTTGAAATGTACTGAGCATGGTTCTACTCAACATGTTGGGACCCAGGAAAATAAAGCTGAGTCCCAGAACCTCTCCTCAATGAGCACAAATCACTGCTGTCCCTCAGCTACTCCCTGGCTGTCGTCCCGTCCCTCCCCACCCCCCACCCCGTGTGATGAAGTCACTGACGAGTAGCACAGACACCAGGAGTATCTGATCTGGGGCATCACAAAATAAACTGAGTTGGTCTTAGGGAATCTGGACAGAGACTAAGCCACCAGGCAGAGGGGAGCTACCATTTATTCTTGATGAGATCCAGAGGTTTGAGGTTGGCATCCCTGAGAACACTTTAGGTGGAATAAATTGATGAGTGGTGTGGAGCTTTTTCTGTTTCAACATTCACAAATCCCTGCTGGTGCCCCGAGCCTGGCTGGGCTCTCACAGGAAGCACTGAGGCTGACCGTCATATATTGATTCTGGACAAGTCAGCGTCTAGATTCCAGGATGAGTCTTCCTGCCCGTGGGCAAGAATTGCTAGGAAGTCCCCTTTGAGGGGACTCCGTTTACTAGTTGTATTTGCAGAATTTGTTCATGGAATTGCAAATACACACACACACACACACACAATTTTCTTCTGTCATCAATCCACTGCAGGAGATCACCATTATTAATCCGACCTGACCACCAGGTAAGTCATCATTTCCACACTTCTTTGCATTTCAGTTTGTCACTAGTTAACCTGGGAGCTCAGCATGTTTTTCTACTTCCCTGGCTCCCTCCCAGGGAGGTTAAGAAAATAAAGATAATAACAGCGAAAATCTGGAAAGCCCTGATAGGCGTCCTGCAGTTAGGAAGAAAAGCCATTGATGTTATTCTCCCCTCTGTAATTGAAAGTCCTTAAAGAGGACCTCATACTTGCACACTGGGCAAAAACTGACCAGTGGAGATGGGGGTAGGGGACATGGGGGTAGATCAGAGACCTTCTCTTTCCCAGCACTTCCCACCTACTTAATCCTGCTCTGAGGCAAGGAGGCAAGTCGTGCACCACTCTCCCCACCCACCCCGCCCCATCCCCAGCCCCGGTTTCTTAATGGGCTCACTGAGGGAGGGCGGCAGCCAGACACTGTGGACCCTCCAGGCTCTGATAGCCACAAATCCCGAAGGCAGTTGATTGCACGTTTTTTTGCCCTTTAGTCATGAGGGGCTCCCGCTGTCTCTTCAGAGCATTTCTCTCTAATTCTTTTCACTTTCCCCTTTGCTCTGCAGAGATTTCTTCTCCAAAAAATAATCCCTCCTATTCTCTCTTCCCCTGACTGCCCTCGCCCCTCCAAAATGCTTCAGCCCATCCCAATGAAATGCAGATACAAAAAGAAGGCTCCCTTTGGGCTCGGATTCTAGCTAATCCGCTTTTTGCCTGAATTACAAAGTCAGTCCCTCCTTAAAGCATTCCTCTATTGGCTCAGTTTGCCTGAAAGACTTTTAAGAGAGGCAGGAGGAGATGGACAGACAGGGAGGCACAGAATTCAACTTACCGCCACTGCTGGCTTTCCTTCCCTCCCTGGAGAGCTTTCTCTTCAGCCCGGGGCTCTTGCGGGACCTCCGCTCCAGTCTCCTTGCACAGCTCCGGTCTGCTTTAAATTTCAAGGCAGGGGGTGGGGTCAGTGGCCCTGGGTGGGCGGGTTTCTCTGCAGCGGGAGAATGCCCAGTGGACAGGGCCCTGAGGGAGCCCAACGGGGCGGGCCTGTTTTTATAAAGAGGGGGAGGAAGTTTCTGATGGAAGCAGCACAGCCCAACCTGGTTTAGGGCCAGCCTGAGTATTCACAATCCTGATGTCATCAAATCACAGGAATTTGGGAGTTGGACGGAACCTTAACAATCATCTTCCTTTAAAGCCCTGGTCTATGACCTAAATGGGACCCTCGGTATCAGCTGGCTGTAAGCCTATCATGGAAAGAGGAATTTACGGTTCTAAACAAATACAGACGAGGCCTCGAGGGCTTCTTCTGGAATCTCCAGCAGTAAATCTGCCCCTCTGGACACAAGAGGTTGGGAGGACTGGACAGGTGGACCAGTTCCCTCCAGGCACAGAAGTGCCAGGGTTGGGGCACGTGGGGAACGGGGTTGGGGGGGGTCAGTAAACAAAGGTGGGCAGGGCTCCTCTGCTGTGGAAAGTACCCCAGCCTGAAATCTGCATCAGGCACCCACCCTGCCACTCCCCCACCCTATAATCATGGAGAGATCATTTCACTTCCCTGTAAAGTGATGGCTGAGGACTTCTCGGCTCCAGCATTCCCTGAGTGGGGCTATGGAATAAAGGTGGAGGGCCCTGAATCAATGCTCTGTCTAAACTCTTTTTCTGCACAGCCTTGCCTGAAATTCTATCGTTGGCTATCCATCCCTTAAACTTTCCCCTGTTCTGGAGTTAGCTTTTAAATGCAAATGCTCCTAGAAATGGGCAACCTGTTTGACCTGTTAGAATCTGCAGATGACTGATAAGGAAAAGCAGCAGGTTAAGGGGAGGCTTAGGCTTGAATCAGCGGTACCAGTAATGAGGGACGTGACTTCAGCCAGGGTTTTCAGTCGTGCTGAGCTAGCGCATCAGAGGTCACGTGCGTGGATTAGAGCGTGACCATGTGCAGGAGCTCCCTGGCGTACCTCGGGGCTCAATATGTGGCATCTGTATTATTGGTTAGTGTCTGGCTGAGACAAGGCAGTGTGAAAGAAAGAAGCAAGAGGGATGCCAGGAGAGGGATCAGAAGACTGAGGTGGGCAGAAGAAATTGAGGGATGACCAGCTCTTGTAGGAGAGGCCAGATTTCATAGATTCTGATCCTAAGTGTGCTCATATTTGTCAAGCAATGGGAGCTGATTTTGAGGTGGGAAAATAAGGCAGTCGTGTCCAAAGTCAAACTGTGTTTCTATATTTTTATCAAGCCGTAGCTCTGCCAGTGGCCGTTATAGAAAAGGGGAACCACGGGGGTCAAGTTAGCTACAGAGCATTGGGCCTAGGACATCAGATTAGCTGCAGCCAAGAATGGCTCTGTCCTATGGAGACGTCTCTACCTCCCTGTAGTGTGGGATGCCATGATAAGGGCCAGAGGCTTTTTCTGCCATTTTGGTTCGGCAGGGATGGAGGGATCTTTAATCTGAATTCCTGTAGAGGATGATTTACTCTGGAATGATTACGCTTAAATCCTTAGATCACACACAGATTGGAGCCTGGGTATTGGCTCCTAAAGCCTGAGCAGGGGTAGGATCTATATGCCAGGATCCATAACGGGGTGTGATCCAGGAGTGGGCAGGGAGAGTCCTTTCCCAACACGTGTCAAGATACCTACAATTCCCCCTTTAGAAATGCATTCCCTTAGGTTTTTAGCCCCCAGCTAAAATGCAAATTTAATCACAACCTTCCAAGTAGTCTCCAGTGGGGTGGAGCTGTCTGTTGGCCTCAAGGGAACTACAGGCCTGGGGTCTTGAGGGAGAGAGGGGGAGACCAAGAGGGAGCAGGAGATTAAGAGGAGAGGTTTCCGGTCACCAACAGGTACCCCTCAGCTTTGCTGCAATACACCCAAGTGACTCCGACCAGATTATACCTTGCTAGAACCTAGGAACTGGGGCCTTTGTGTTCCTATTAAATAAGAGATTGTTTTTCTTTGGGGAAGCCTGAGGAGGAGGAGGAGGTAGGTGTAGAGAAGCTGATACAGTGACAATGGGGGCCTTGATTCTAGACGAGGGATTGTTGCGGAGGAGGGAAAAAGAAAAAAGAAATCTTGGTGAAATCACATCCTGGGAAAATTGTATCAAAACCCTTTGCTTTCAAGGAAGAGAAATAAAACCCAGCCCAAATAACATGGAGACAAAATGGGCTCAGGGAAACTGGAAGGAAATATTCCTACAGCACTTTCCCAGCCTGGCATTCTTTCAAGGTGGCACCCAGCCCTTGCAGAATGTGTGAGTCACCAGTGGGGACCCCTTATCACTGGAATGGGCGCAGGGATGGCGCATGAGAATAAGGACCACACTGACTAAGAAATGATGTGATGTTTGTGGAAACTCCAAGAAAAGAGAAATGGGCAAGAGCCTTAGGACAAGATGGTTTGAGACCAGAAGACAGAAATTTTGTGTACAATCTAAGGAAGTTTAATTTTGTTAGCCGTCAGGGTGGATTTTTTTAATATCTTTTTTTTTTTTTATTTGAGAGAGAGAGAGAACACTAGCAGAGGCAGAGGGAGAGGGAGAAGCAGACTCCCCGCTGAGCAGGGAGCCCGATGCGGGGCTCAATCCCAGGACCCTGGGATCATGACCTGAGCCGAAGGCAGATGCTTAGCTGGCTGAGCCACCCAGGTGCCCCAGCGATCAGTGGGGTAGATATCATAACAGATGTGAGGTGGTGGTATATGGCATTCATTGTCTATGCCTTCATCCCAACTAGAGACTCTCGAATTGCTCAGCTGTATCACTGACCTGAATTCCACGCAAACATCAAGAAACATCAAATAGGCTGAAAGCCTGAGAAGTGCCTTTATTTTTTTTTTAAGATTTTATTTATTGGGGCGTCTGGGTGGCTCAATCGTTAAGCGTCTGCCTTCGGCTCGGGTCATGATCCCGGGGTCCTGGGATCAAGCCCTGCATTGGGCTCCCTGCTCAGCGGGAGGCCTGCTTCTCCCTCTCCCACTCCGCCTGCTTGTGTTCCCTCTCTCGCTGTCTCTCTCTCTCTCTCCGTCAAATAAATAAAAATTCAAAAAATCTAAAAAAAAAAAAAGATTTTATTTATTTATTTGACGGAGAGAGAGAGCACAAGCAGGAGAGCGGCAGGCAGAGGGAGAGGGAGAAGCCGACTCTCCGCTGAGCAGGGAGCCTGATGCGGGGCTCTATCCCAGGTCTCTGGAACCATGACCTGAGCCAAAGGCAGACGCTTAGCTGACTGAGCCACCCAGGCACCCTGAGAAATGCCTTTAAATATGGTTGTTTTGTTAAGAGTCATTCACGAGACGGTACCAGAGTTTTTTGTACTATATTTGCAACTCTTCTAGAAGTGTGAAATTATTTCAAAATAAAAAGGTAAAAATTGGGTTATTCTCTTGGAGAAGTAATTCTACTTCTGCATAGGGGTGCCGACCCCCCACACTGTTGAAAATCCTTGTATACATTTTGACTCCCCCCCAATATAACTACTAATAGCCTACTGTTGACTAGAAGCCTTACCGATAACATAGTTGATTAACACATATTTTGTGTGTTATATGCATTATATACTGTATTCTTACAATGAAGTCAGCCAAAAAAAGAAGTGTTATTAAGAAAATCATAAGGAAGAGAAAAAACATTTACAGTATTGTACTGTATTTATTTTTTTAAATATCTGCATATAAGTGGACCCATTTGGTTCAAACCCATGTTGTTTAAGGGTCAACTGTATGTAGCCCAATGAAATAAATTTTTAAAATTCCTAAACAAGAAAATGTAGGTATAAAACATTATTTTGGCTATCTAAAGACTGAGAATAACATATGTCCAAAAATAGGGGAATAATATGTTAGTATAATGCAATATTACATAGCCATTATGGTGATTGATAATATAATTATATAGAAAATCAAAACTGATCATAAATTATCTCACCCAAAAGAAGTAGAAAACAGATATGTATTATGCACTGTAATATAAACCACGTAAATACCACGTATATGTATAATGAAGATTGGAAGAGAAAATCAAGTGTTGGAGTGTTGTACTTTTGGGAGGTTTTTTTGTCAATTCCTTTCATGATATTTTTAAACTGTTTTAATAAAAAGAGACTTACTGACTCCACAGTGGATCCAAGCCAGTGTGAGTGTGTCTAGCAGTTTCTCTCTGACACAGGCCCCAGAAGGACAGGGTTGTCTAGGACAACGTGTTGGAAGATTAGGATTTTCCTTAACCTGTTATAAAGTTATCCTTGCATTTATTCAAACTCTTCTTGAATACATCTCACTTTCAATCAATTCCTTCTTGGAGGGGATCGAGTTTCTTCCCCCCCATTCTCTAAAACAACTTCACGTCCTTGGTTCTAAGCTACCCCTTGGACCTCTGAGACGTGACCTCCAGTTTCAAACTTCTGGAGGGGTAAACACACACCTGTCCCATTGCACCGGCTCCCTGCTGAGCGGTGGGGCTGGTGGAGAGAGCCCGCGGCTCTAAATCGGGAAGTTTGTCTTTTTTCTCTGAAATTAGGTGGATGACTCTGGGCCAGTTTACCCTGTGCTTTAGCTTGAGAGCAATCAACTCACAGGAGTATTATTTGGTCAAGTAGGATAACAGAAGAAAGAAAACACTGAGGAAAGTGATATAAAATTGGTGATTTAATAAGTCATTTTGTCAATATTTTTTGCAGTTCTGTACTGTCTTCTTTTTAAAAATTTTTTTTTAAAGATTTATTTATTCATTTGAGAGAGCGAGAATGAGAGAGAGCACATGAGAGGGGGGAGGGGCAGAGGGAGAAGCAGGCTCCCCGCCGAGCAGGGAGCCCGACGCGGGACTCGATCCCGGGACTCCAGGATCATGACCTGAGCCGAAGGCAGTCGCTTAACCGACTGAGCCACCCAGGCGCCCTCTGTACTGTCTTCTAAGCGATATTAGTGTCATACCTGTGAAAAAAACCAATGCTAATAATATTTTTTCTTTTAAAAGCCATTTTACAGGGGCGCCCGGGTGGCTCAGTCGGTTGAGCGTCTGCCTCTTGGTTTCAGCTCAGGTCATGATCTCAGGGTCGTGAGATCGAGCCCTGCATCAGGCTCTCTGCTGGGTGTGGGGCCTGCTTAAGATTCTCTCTCCCTCTCCCTCTGTTTCCCCCACTGCCCCCCACCACCGCCTCTCTCTCTCTCTCTCAAAAAAAAGAAATTACCACACTAAACACAAATTAATGAAGGAGGAGATTGTGTCAGGGAAGAGAGGGTATATGGGAAAATTCTGTACTTCCTACTCAATTTTTCTGTAAATCTAAAACTTCTCTAAAAAATGTCTGTTAATTAAAAAATATTTATTTGAAAATGCACAATACAACCATTTCTGATATTATAAAACTCTATCTTAATATTATATTTATGTATACATAAGAATCTAGTTTTGTGGCGTATTTTGCAGAGATTAATTGGTCTGTGAAATCATCCACTGCCATCTGCTTATATCTGGGCATAGCTTATTTAATCAATAGCTCTAAGTATTCTGTCAACATCTTATGATTTTAAGGGTGTCTGTGCTCAATCTGAGGTGACTTGAGCTACTCTAATCCCTTCCTCTATGCTTGAGGACACTGAGAAGTGGCTGCCCCAGGTGGCAGTGTGAGTGTTGGGGGCCAGTGCGGGAGTGCTGGTCTCCTCTGTGTGCCCTTGTCCTACTGAACCTAGCGCTACCAAATCCGGTGGCCTCCTTGAAGTCCTTGATTTGTCTCCTTTCGGCCTTTCCTGTCATTTCTTTTTGTTCTAAAACAACAACAGCAGCAATAACCAAATCCAAATGGGCACAGATCCCTCCATCCGTTCTGCCCCCAGGCTGACCCCAAGTGTGAGGTCCTTGCCGTGTGTGGCGGGGACAGGCTCCTTGGAGAAAGCCGCCCAGTCCTCCTCACCTCTGTGATGAGATCATCCCTGATAGGGAGGTGTGATCACTTACGCAGGGCAGGCTCTGCATCAGTTCTGGTCACCAGCTGGGGAACAGCATGTGTTCAGGGCGACGGGAACATACTGTTTACACTGGACCCACCTTCCCACCGTGCCATCACAGGACTCTGCTCCGGTGGCCTTCTTCCTGAGTCAAGCATTTTTGCCCAGTGAATAAAGTTCTGGTGTAGCTTTCCATAGCTCCCTGCGTATCTAGACTCCACCTCAGGGAAATGATGCATACTTTACAAGATGCTTTTTGAGCTCATTCTGACTGAAATGTACATTTTTTTCCCCCTGTGATGGATTTGCACCAATCTGAGTAAATCTGAGATCAAAAATTGCCCCCAGCCTCCCTTTATCTATGGGGCACAGGGTTTCCTGTTTGATTTTAGATTGATGCCTTTAATCACACACATTCCAAATGTCACTTGTCCTATCTCACTGTGTTGGTTCAGGGATGAGGTGGCCCAGTCCACAGCTTTTATTAGAAACAGAGGGAAGTTGCCAGAATCTGAGCACCGAACAAGCTCCTGTTGATCTGAATATTCTGACCTGACCTCCAATTTAAAAGAAAGACTTTGTGGGGGCGCCGAAGTAGTGCAGTCAGTTGGGCATCTGACTCTTGGTTTCGGCGTAGGTCATGATCTCAGGTCTGTGATCTCAGGGTTGTGGGATGGAGCCCGGTGTCAGGCTCTTCACTCAGCAGGGAGTCTGCTTGGGATTCTCTCTCCCTCTCCCTCTGCCCCTCCTCCCTACCCTTGCTCTCTCTGTCTCTCTAAAATAAATAAATCGTAAAAAAAAAAAAAAAAAGGCTTCGTGAGCCCCTACTTACTTACGTGTAATGACCATCACAACTGTAACAGGTCAAGGCCGCAGACCCATCCATTCCCAAGTTACTATTTCATGGGTTTGGGCTAATATAGAAATCACCTTGGAATGTGAAGAATGTATACATCAGGTTAGAAAACACTATGATGCCAACTTATTTTTTTTTAAGATTTATTTATTTTACAGAAAGAGAGAACACACGAGCGAGCGGGTGAGCAGAGGGGCAGAGGGTGAAGGAAAGAATCCTGAGCAGACTCCAGACGCTGAGCACGGAGCCCGATGTGGGGCTCGATCTCACAACCCTGAGATCATGACCTGGGTCGAAATCAGGAGTCCAATGCTTAACCGACTGAGCCACCCAGGTGCCCTATGATGCCAACTTGTAAAAAAAAACACACTCCCCAAAGGGTTAACAGCATAGGAGAGGTTATAGCTACAGATCGGAAAAGCAACTGCTCTGAAACAATATTGTAAACCAAGGGAGTAGGTGAGCCTCTCGGTAGAGAGTGTTGAGAGTGCCGAGGTCTGAACCTTGGATTTAGAGTAAGATTTTCTAGGGTGAGAATTTCTAGCACGTAGTGGGCCTCCGTGTCCAGGCTGGCCGAAGGCAAAGGGCTCAGGGAGAAGGAGGGCTGATGCCGAAGAGCAGAGGAGACCCGAGGAACCACAAGGCTCTGGGGGCAGGCAACACGAAGAGGAGAAGGAAGGTAGTCGCTGGGCTAGTGGAAGGTAATCTGACTCATGAAGGAAAGTAGAAGTTATTTCTGAAGGGTGGCGTTGACCATGCGGCCCTCCGTGTCACCACACCACAGCTCTGATATCCAGGGATGGTACCTATCTGGAGCGAAGATAGTGAGAGGAAGGAGACTTCAAACAAGGAGAAGCCACTACCTGCCAAAATCTGCCAGCTGAGCTGCCGTGTGGCTGCGGCTAAGAACTGATTTTGCGTAGTGCCCGGTCTTCTACGAAGCTCTTCCATATACACTGTCACATCTGTTCTTCGTACGAGTGACATCCTGTGAGAGGGACAGAGAAGGTGTTTTACCCAGCATTAGCCTGCCATAGGAGGCAACTCAGATGACGATGCAGTTTGTTGATGTTTTTGTCTGTCCTGCTACCAGGAGAACCCGCACCACATCAGAAACAGGCTCTCCCGGCACACTGGCCAGAGGGATCCCGCTGTGGTGGCGCGCACGCCACCCCTGAGCTCTTCACGTCCTCGAGGCAGCGCCGTGTGGCGGGCTCTTGTCTCCACGGAATGTTCCTGAGACTGCCTCTTGCGTTTTCTCCTGCTTGTCTCCCTCACTAATGGGAATAGTCCTGTGACCACCCCCCACATCTCAGCTCCCACCCCCTAGGTGGGCACCCCCGGCAACCCCTCATCTGAACCCACCACAGCCCCCTGGTCAGGGGGAGGGCCTCAACACCCAGGAGCAGTGGCGCTTCGCCCTTCCCACCTGCCTCCACCCTGTGGAGCCTGGGACAGATCACTCTTTTTCCATCCCTAGAGATGCCAGAGTAATTAAAGTTGTCCCTGTAGCTGTGACCTCCCATTGGACATAAGCCTCACCGTGGTGGCCAGGCCTCCCGCCTGCTGCCACGGGGCCAGGCTGGGGAAGCCACTCTCCAGCTGAGAGAGGCAACAGGAAACAGTGGGAGGAACAGGCTCACATCTGGAACGTGGCCGCCCAAAGGCCCTGACGGCCTGTAACAGCACTGATAGGTCCAGAGGTCAAGCACCCTGAGTTCCTGGAGCCAGTTTCCTCATCTGTAAAACCGGAATGAAATCCGACACTGCCTACTTTCGGAGGCGTTTTTGGAGGGTCAAATGATAATTGGCGAGACATTGCTACGTAAACATAAGTCAATTTTATTTTCCTGAATTAAGCTTTATGCCCAACATGGGGCTTGAACTCACGGTTCCAGGATTAAGAGCCGCGTCCCCACTGACTGAGCCAGCCAGGCGGCCCGATAAGTCGAATTATGATTCCCTATGAAGTACCTTCATGAAGAGTGCAGAGCAAAAAGGCGGGTAGAGGGCAGGGAAGGTGGGCAAGGAAGTTTAGCTACCTCGGCCCACTGCACCTGGAACCCAGGGGCCCCGTGACTTTGTTCGGGCCTCCCTGGAGTCAGGCAGCCGCGGAGGGGGGGTTGACTGTCCAGGGGGTCGGCAGGGCAGGGAGCACAGGGCCAGAAAAGGCTAACTGGCACCAATTCCTTTAAGCACTCTGCTTGTCCTAAACAGGAAATGGGGCCTGAGTACTGAATTCCTATAAATAATTCAAGGTGAAGCCGTAAACAAAAATACATCTGAAGTGGTTCTATCCGGCTGGGAATTGGACACAAAGTTAGATACGATCTTTTACGAATGTCCGCATGCCACTCAGGCTGAAAGGGGACCGTGTCTCCACACTCTGACCTCTCCCAGCTGCGGCAGATGCCTGGAAGGCTCTGGACCCCACAGCAGGGGTCAGCACGCCCTGGGGGGGGGGCGGGCAGGGAGGCTGCTCCTGGGACCCAGGAACCTGCATTTTTCTTTCCCCAGGGTTTTAAACCCCGGAGTGACTCTGCCACTGGTAAACGTGCCACTCTGTGATCCTGTATGACCCGTTGTGCCCCCGCTGGCTGATGGGGTGACGCACGGCTGCCTCTGGGGTCCTGCCCCTCCTCGGCCAGGTGTCAAACATTTCGCCACCCCTGGCTCCCTCGATCTGGCTATCATCTTAAAAACTGTTTTCTAAAGGTTAGTAAAAGGAGGCTGAGGTCACTGTGTAGAATGTTAATAGGTACGACCTCTTACGTAGCACTTTCCAGGGTTGGGCACGTCACATGCATTTAATCCCGTGAAGTTGGTGTGAGATCGTCCCCAGTTTGCAGACGAGAAAACCGAAGCCCCCAGAGGGGCAGTCACTTGCCCGACGTCATACAATTAGTGAGTGACAGCATTCGATCCAGCCTGACTCCAGAGTTTGCCCGAGCAACTGCGGTGCAAGGCGGCCCGGTGAAGACGGGAGCGCCCAGACCTGACTGTCCAGAGAGAACAGAAAGGCCGTTAACAAGGCAGCACGTTGGGCTTGCGCTAGCCAGCCGGCCGGCATGCCATGGAAAGGCCGGGACTCTGCCGTGTGCTGGCGAGCTGTGGCCGCCCCGAGCCACCTTGAGCACAGGAGGAGGTTGATTGGCCCAGGCGAGCAGTCAGCGGGCCTGATGGGCAACACACCCTGGTCTGTGCTTGCCATCTCTCCTCTCCTCTCTCTGTGTGACAGCTCCCCTCGGACGGCTGCTCTAGCCTCTGGGGGACACGGACTGGATGGCTCCGGCTCACATTCTTACAGTCCATTACCTAAGGTAGATTCTGGGGACCGGCCGGGCCTGGGTCCTCTGTCTATCTCTGCGGCTTGGGGTGTGGGGTCTGTTACCAGACGAAGCAGAAAGGGGTGCAAGAACACAAAGGCGGGGGGGGGTGCCTCGGTGGCTCAGTGGGTTAAGTGTCTGCCTTCGGCTCAGGTCATTAACCCCAGGGTCCTGGGATCGAGCCCTGCATTGGGCTCCCTGCTCGGTATCGAGCCGGCTTCTCCGTCTCCCTGTGGCCTCCCCCTGCTCATGCTCGCTCTCTTGCTCTCTAAAATAAAATCTTAAAAAAAAAAATACAAAGGCGGTAGACACAACATACTGCCTCTTGAGAACAGATACTAGTCTCTCTCTGCACTGAGATGCTTGTACCTGAGTCCCGTGGAGGTGAAGGGAGTCTTGTACTCCCAAATCCAAGGGTAGGCTAATCGGATTTGCAGAATTATAGAACTAGAAAAAGCCCTGGATTTCCCTTGGTTTAGCCTACGCTTGGCACTTTCATTGCTCTGGACCCTCAGGTACTCTACCAGTTGGTGGTAGATCTGAGCCACCGGGGTGCCTCGACCAGCCCTCTCTCTCCAGAACACCATGGAATAAACCTTACTGCTCCAAAGAAATGAAATTAGACAAAGTTAAATATGATCACAGGGTAAGGATGCTGTCTATCTGAGAAAAGGCTCCATGTGAGCCTCCACAAAAATAGGTCTAAAAAGCCCCAGCCAATTCAATGCACAAAGTCATTATCCCTCCATGGCCGACTGATTTGATCACTTGCTTTCCCTCTTTATGAAATCTGACTGTCTTAACTCTTCTTCAGACAGAAGAGACAGAAGCAGGTGCACACAACTTCTGGTTTCCACTGTTCTTCTGTCTGTACAGTCTGTTTTATACTTCTGGGGTATCCTAGGAGCCATCCTCAGAGTGTTTTGCAGAGAGAGTGAATCTCTTTCATGCAACTGAGCTTTTTATGATCCAGATAAATAAAGCTACTTCATTTCACCATTTCATTCTGATACACATACCGAGATCCCGGAAACTTCATCTCAATCAAACAAATCCTATGCCTCTAAATTCAAGCCATATGGTCGGTCCTCACTCCACCTAGGGATCAGGGAGACAGAAGAAGACCTAGGCATTCATTGATTTATGAGCTCAGTCTTTTACTTCTCAAAACATTTATTGGATCCTTTACTATATGTCAGGCAGTGTGCTCCACGCTGGGGTTAGAGAGGCAAGTGACACTCTGCCGTCAGGTAACAGTCTAGTGAGGAGACACAAGTTTGTACAGCTGACTCTTGCACAACGAGGGTTTGAACCGTGTGGGTCCACCTAGACTCAGGGTTTGTTTGGGTTTTTTTATAAATACAGTACAGTACTATAAATGCATTTTCTCTTTCTTATGATTTTCTTTTTTTAAAAAGATTTTTTTAAAAAAATTTTATTTATTTATTTGACAGAGAGATAGAGAGCACAAGTAGGCAGAGAGGCAGGCAGAGGGAGAGAGAGAAGCAGGCTCCCCGCTGAGCAGGGAGCCCGATGTGGGGCTCGAGCGCAGGACCCCGGGATCATGACCTGAGCCGAAGGCAGCCGCTTAACCGACTGAGCCACCCAGGTGCCCCAAAAAAGATTTATGTATTTAGTTGACAGAGAGAGAGAGAGGAACACAAGCGGGGGTGGGGAGGGCAGAGGGAGAGGGAGAAGCAGACGCCCCACTGAGCAAGGAGCCAACATGGGGCTCTATCTGAGGATCCTGGGATCGTGACCTGAGTGGAAGGCAGACAACCGGCTGAGCCACCCAGGCGCCCCTCTTTCTTATGATTTTCTTAATTACGTTTCTTTTCTCTAGCTTACTCTATTGTAAGAACACAATATATAATAATATACAAACTATGTATTAATCAACTGTTATGTTATGGGTAAGGCTTCTGGTCAACAGTAGGCTATTAGTAGTTAAGTTTTTGGAGATTCAAAAGTTACACTCAGATTTTCAATTGCACGGGAGGTCCACGCCGCTAACGATACTAACTATACCCTTACAGTTGTATTACGTACTAGAGAAGTCGGCAGAATTACTCCATAAAGGGCCGGATGATAAAGACTTTAGGCTTTACGGTTCATACAAGCTCTGTCATAACCACACAGTGTTGTCACGTCAGCGTGAAAGCAGCCACAGACAAGGGGTGAGCCGCTGAGTTGGTGCTCAAACTACCAGTTGGCTGAAGAATCTTTCCTTACAAAAGCAGGTGGCGGGTTGATTTGGCCCCTGGGCTGTAGCCTGCCAGGGGCTGGACAGAAATGCCGCCCGACAGAACGGAGGCAAGCACGTGGTGCAGCCGGCTCGAAGGAGGGAGGGGTCCCTCTCGCCGAGGAGATGCTAGCACCCAGCAGTCTTCGTGAACAAGGCGCTGCTGCCGAGTTGAACGAGAGGGGTCTGCCTTTGTCACCCGGGCGGGGGCGAGGGGCCGCATCGCTGGAAAAGAAGGCACATGGGAAAGCAAGGCGCTTAGGCGGCCACACAGGTTCGCGTGGCTAGCGACAGGCGGGAAATGGGGAGCCGGCGATGAGGCTGGAGAAGGGGTCGGGCCAGCTCGAGAGGCTCCCTGAGCCGCACTGAGGAGTTCGGTCTTTGTGCTCAGGGCAGACGTGGAAGATGAGCAAACGTGGGGGGGGCTTCTGCGTTCCAGCTGCTATTCTAAAGAATTTACAGAAACAATCTCATCTCTTCCTCGCAAAACACAGTGAGGTCAGTGTTATATTATCAACCCGGTGTTATTAATTCGTAATTATTAACAATCTGGCATGACTAATTAATTTGTGATAAGAACATTTGCCGGAAGTTCACTGCTTCCCCGAAGCGGCAGAGTCGTGACCTGGGCCAGAGCCCCAGCTCTCCCCACACGCTGCCCCTTGTGGGGCCCACGCACTGCCGAGCCTTTCCGCCCTCGCTCCACGGTCAGGGGCCTCCCTCCTGCCAGCAGGAAGCGTCGAGAGAATGCCACTGATTTCTCAGAGTTGGACAGGACTTCATGCGGGGAAAAGTGAACCCCTGGGTGGTGGGGGAGATCTGAGGGGGGAGGGGAGAATGGGATCTCGAGAAGCAGGGGCGTTGGCCAGTCACCCCGGGGAGTCAGGTGGGGAGGGCAGCAGGTCCCTCCTGGCACCGAGGCGTTCCCACAAGGCTGGCGGGGAGCCAGCGAAAGCCTGGTTCCCTGGGGAACGGGGTGGGGGCGGGGAGGAGGGAGTGCCTTCAGTGCCGCATTTGAGCCCTGAAAGGGGCTCAGCTCCGCTGCTGTCTATTGCCTGAGGTCATGAAGCGAGAGGAATTCTAGAGATTCCTTCTGCGGCATCATCCCTGGCTCATCTCCTTCCTGGGCTGACTTTACTTGGTTACTTCGTTGCTGAACATTTTGGTTCTTTGATTCCACCGTCTGAACGTGAGGGTCATTCACCAGAACAGGTGTCTTTTTCCTCTACCATATATGCCAGGCATTTGTTTGGTAGGTGTTCAATAAATATGTGTTGAATTAAACAATTAATATTAAAGTATATTATTTCTATAAATGTCTTTTATTTGGGTTTTCCACGCTTGCTCCACACCAAGACTTTCCGAAGCCATTCTCAGAGGTTTGTCCTTTATAGAAGCCTGGCTTCTAGGGGCGCCTGGGTGGCTCAGTTGGTTGAGGGACTGCCTTCAGCTCAGGTCATGATCCTGGAGTCCTGGGATCGAGTCCCGCATTAGGCTCCCCGCTCAGCAGGGAGTCTGCTTCTCCCTCTGACTCTCATGCTCTCTCTCTCCCTCTCTCATTCTGTCTCTCAAATAAATTAATTAATTTAAAAAAAAGAAGAAGCCTGGCTTCTTCCTACTCCAAGAGGCACCGACCAGCTGGGAGGATCTCAGGCCTCCCCCCAGACCTAGTAAATCACAATCTTTAGTCTAATAAGATCCCCAGGTGATTCGTATGCACATTTGAGTTTGAGAAACAACAGTACATGATTTTGCAACTGTACTTAAAAATGGTCTCTAACCCCATACTTTAACCTCAAAAGCAATATTTATGTATTCTGAATCCAGCTCTAGTCTGAGTCCAGAAGACATTATTAACCCCCACAAATGTCTCCCCCTTCACGATTTTTCCCCTTGCATGTATCTGCCCCCTTCCTGCTTCTAGTGGCAATGATGGGTGGCTAGGTAAGAAGGAAGTGAAAGAAATTTTTTTTAAGTGACACATTTGAGAATCAGAGCCAAATACCTCACCGCTGAAATTTCCATGTTACATAGGCTACATATATCCTGTGTCCCATCTCTTCATTCCTTTGCCAAGCCTTTAGAGGTTCAGAGTGAAGGTGAGGTGATTTGTCCAAGTTCATATAGCTCATAAAGTGGCAAAGGCTGGGCAGGGGGAAGAGAGTCCTCTGGTTGCGCCCCTGTCCCTGGAAAGATAGCAGAAGTCCTACGGCCCTTGGTCCTCAGCTCAGCTCCCAAGCACAGAAGGCAGGCTTTCTTCATGGCCATTGGCTGGGGTAGACCAAAAAAACGCCAGCTTTAATGAGACTTAGGAAAGGACTAGGGTGTTTTGAATCTTAGTTTCACAATTTGCCAGCAGTGTTGCCTTTGGTCAGCTACGTGCTCTCTGAGCCTGTTCCTCGTTTGTAAAACGGGGATAATGTTCCCTTTGCAGGATGGCTGTGAGGCTCAGAGAAAGAATGCCCAGCAGGCCTGCACAGAGCCTGGTGCATCCGGGATGCCCCAGATGGGGGGTTATCATTGCCCAAACAGTTGTTCCCACTTATCTCCCAATAACGCCTTCTTCAGATTGTCACCTTGCCCCAGAACATTCCTTGGCTCCCTGCTGCCTATGGGAGACCACCTGGTCGCCAGCTCACCTTTGCAGCCTTCTATCCTACTTTCCTTTAAATGAAGGTATGCTTACAAATCTGGTTTTCTTATTCCTAACTTATATAAGCATTATTTCTTCTACAAATGCGTCCAATCGTTTGTTAAAGAGTACTGGTTGATTGTCGGAATTAAGCCACTTAATTGATGTCTGCTGTTATGTCCACTAGGAATTTTTGGCAGTTTTATTTATTAAAAAAGAATACTTCCTATTTCGAAAGACCTGTACCTTCTTTTTCTGTTAAATTAGACTTGAGGTTATTATTGCTAAAAGTGCATTTGAAGTTTAACCTGAATCCCATTTTAGACAGTTGACTATCTCGAGGCGGAGCTGACCTCTCCCCCTTACTAATAACCCCTCTCACTATATTGCGACATAGATGACTTCATGGTATTAATTGTTCATGAATTGTTCACTTAGTTACGGGATTTCAAACCAGTAAGATTTGGGGTGTACTGTTCTGGTTAATTTTTATGCCAAAGTTGCAAGTTAACTTTCACAATTCCTTTGTCATGTTCTTACAGCACTTTCTTAAAATCCTCAAAGTTTTTTTCATTTCTGTGAGTGAACTTGAATGTTTGAGGAAATGTTAAACACACTTTAATGAGACTTAGGAAAGGACTAGGGTGAGTCCAAAGTAATTAGAGGTCCCCCAAATCAATAAGCTATAACTGGGTTCATTCAAGTGTACCTTTCAGTCTGCTTACCATGCTCTCACTCATCTCCTCTTCAAGTCCCAATCGAATACATGATTTGTATTTGTATTGCCAAAAATTCCTAGTGGACATAACAGCAGACATCAATTAAGTGGCCTAATTCTGATAATCAACCAGTACTCTTTAACAAACAATTGGACACATAAGAAATAAGAAAATCGGATTTGTACATATTTTTCACTGAGGAGAGAGTGAAGTGGTGTATGAGCGCTTTATAGTTTTTCTTTTTCTTTTTTTTTTTAAAGATTTTATTTATTTATTTGGCAGAGAAAAAGAGAGCACAAGCAGGGGGAGGGGCAGAAGGAGAGGGAAAAGCAGGCCCCCCACGGAGCAGGGACCACCGCCGCCCCGCCGCCACCCCCCCCACCCCCCGACAAAGGGCTCAATCCCAGGACGCTGGGATCATGACCTGAGCGGAATGCAGAAGCTTAACGACTGAGCCACCCAGGTGCTCCTATAGAGTTTTTCTTAATTATTAAATCCTCCTTGGAAACTTTCATAAGTACTGTGCTCTAGAGAACGTAGCTGATTTATTCTTAACCCAAATGTTGCACCTTTTTCCTGAGCCTATAGAAGCCCATCTGAGCATTTCCATTGCCCAGCTTGGGTATAAGCTAAATTATAATGCTAAATTTTGCATGCTGTGTCTGTAGTGAAGCATAAAATTAGGTGATTTTATAACCATGATTGTACTTGTGCTTACTCTTCTGCTGAACGAAAGCTTTGCTGATATAGGGGGTAAGGAAGCTGAGGTGTAGGAGACTATCAGTTACGGAACAGACTCAGAGAGATATAAGAAGCACACATGATTTGAGTTTTAAGCCATTACTAGCAGCTTTTCAGCAAAACATGCACTGTCTTTGGTTAGTTTAGGATAAAGCATGGTAAAGTATCTAAATCTAATGAGGGTCTTGACTTATGTATTCTCTAATATTAAAGTCATTTTCTTAAAGTCACCAATTTGCACCCCTAAATGTAATAATATATTCAGTCAATGATCATCAATAGATGCTAAAACCATTAGGTGAAATATTATTAGTGAACAGAATATTTTCATGGCACCAAAGTCCCAGCCGCAGAGTAATTATGAATTGCAAAGGGAAATGTACCTTTATAATGGAGAGATCTGGTGGGCACCACTTTATTATCATTTTTTAAAGATTTTATTTTAGGGGCGCCTGGGTGGCTCAGCCGTTAGGCGTCTGCCTTCAGCTCAGGTCATGGTCCCAGGATCCTAGGATCGAGCCCCGCGTCGGGCTCCCTGCTTCGCGGGAAGCCTGCTTCTCCCTCTCCCAATCCCCCTGCTTGTGTTCCCTCTCTCTCTGTGTCTCCCTCTGTCAAATAAATAAACCTTAAAAAAAAAAAAAGTTTTATTTTAAGTAATCTCTACACCCAACATGAGGCTTGAACTTACAGCCCCGAGATCAAGAGTCCCATGCTCCAGAGACTGAGCCAGCCAGGCACCCCTGATGACCACCACTTTAATCAAGTGATCAAAATCAGTCTTACAAATTGTGTGACAGTCTGGGTATGTGCCTCCTAATGTAATGCAAAAAACACGCAGAATCACCCACAAAATATTGCCTAGAATATTCAACCCGAGTCTAATCCAAGTTGTAAACCTAACTTCCAGTTCACAGGACGTCCAGGGGAGGGGGGAAATGTTAAAAAATATCAAGAAGCCAATTAGATAACTCTAGGCAAATCCAGACTATGGAACATTCCACAAGGCAATTGTCCTGGGCTCATCCAAAGGTCAAGGTCACTGAGGAAGAAAGGGGGTGGCAGAACTGCTGGATTGAAAGAGATTGAAGAACTCCGGACGAGTAAGTACAAGGCAACAAAAGCTATAAAAACATTCTTGGGACAATTTAGGAAATTTGAATATGTATTGCATAGAGATGCTGTTACGGAATGATTACTAATTTTTGAGGTCTGATAATAGCACTGATAGTTATGTAGGAGATTGTCTTTATTCTTAGAAGACTCATGCTGGAATATTTAGGGATGAACTCTCCATAATGCCTATAACTTACTTTCAAATGACATAGCAAAATATAAACATAACATCTACCTATCAATCTACTAATTGATCTACCTATCTAACTATTGATCTATCAGTTGATCTACCTATCTATCTAGAGAGACAGAGACAGGGAGAGATTGAGAGAGAAAGAGAGGGTGAACAATATGGCAGGCAAAATATTAGCAGTTGTTTAATTTGGGTGGAAGATTTGAGGATTTTCATTGCATAATGCTTTCAACTTTACTGTGTGTTTGAAATCCCCGTCCTTTCTTAAAAAAAGGGAAAAAATAAAATATCTTCATTTATATTTTAGCAGGAACTATCCACATTAGTTGAATTTTAACTTCATAAAGTCTTAGACATGCTTTACACAGGAAGTATTGGTTTAGTTCAATTATATGAACTCATTGCTGGGATAAAATTTACTACTCTAAGGACAGCTTCATCAAACCTTCATTTATTTTTTTTAAAGATTTATTTATTTATTTTTGAGAGAGAGAGAAAGCACAAGCAGGAGGGGTGGAGGGAGAGGGAGAGAGAAACCTCAAGCAGACTCTGCACTGAGCATGGAGCCCAGCACCAGGCTCGATCCCATGACGGCAAGATCATGATCCAACTGGAAACCAAGGTTGGATACTTAACCGACTGTGCCAACCAGGAGGCCCTCAAACCCTCATTTATTGTTTGATTTTTTTTTTAAGATTTTATTTATTTATTTGACAAAGAGAGAGAGACAGTGAGAGAGGGAACACAAGCAGGGGGAGTGGGAGAGGGAGAGGCAGGCTTCCTGCTGAGCAGGGAGCCCGATGCGGGGCTCGATCCCAGGACCCTGGGATCATGACCTGAGCCGAAGGCAGATGCTTAATGACTGAGCCACCCAGGCGCCCCTATTGTTTGATTAAAAAAAAAAAAAAATCTCTGCTGGTTCCTTGGGGACACGGTCAAACACGATGCGGTGAGCTGTCTTGTGGCGTTTTTGGTGCTAGGGCCTTTCAGTTTCCAGGGAGCTAGACACGCTTCTCATTGGTGTGCTGGGGCTTGCGCATGTAATTCTAACAATAAACAACTAACAACGAAGCCAGGCCTAACCTCTATGTTTACAAGCCTGTAGAAGCCTATCTGCACAGTTCCGCTCCCCAGCTTCAGTATAAGCTAAATTCACTCCGGAGGCTTTTGCAGGCTGTGTCTGTAGTGAAGCCTAAAGTCAGGTGATTTACATAAATGCCAAAGCAAGGCAAAAATTCTATAAGGTACATTAGTAATTTCAACATTATTTGTACCTTTCTTAAAAAAAAACGATTTTATTTATTGGGGCGCCTGGGTGGCTCAGTCGTTAAGCATCTGCCTTCCGCTCAGGTCATGATCCTGGGGTCCTGGGATCGAGCCCCACGTCCTGCTCCCTGCTCAGCGGTAGCACTCCTTCCTCACCGCCCCCCCATCTCTCTCTCTCTCTCAAGTAAATAAATAATCTTAAAAAAATAAATATTTTATTTATTTACTTGAGAGAGAGCGAGAGAGTGGTGGGGGGGAGGGCAGAGGGAGAGGGAGAAGCAGATTCCCTGCTGAGCCGGGAGCTCCACTGGACTTGGGGCTCAATCCCAGGACGCTGGGATCACAACCTGAACCGAAGGCAGACACTTAATCAACTGAACCACCCAGGCGCCCCACAACATTATCTGTACTTAAAAATTAGTCTTTTGATGGAGGATACTAGTTATTGCTATTCTACATACTAATCTTACTTTAGAGTTCTAACAAGTAATTGGGCTAGGTAATTCAGGAAGGCAGGAGGGTTTGCATTAAACTAATTAAATTTAATTTTATACTTCTAAGTATAAACTATTTCTATTTTATATTTAACTAACTCATGTGCCACACATTAATTTTAATAAAATATTTATTTTATTTTATGTCTCATAAGCATTAAGTAAATAGCATTTATAGATTATATGCTGCAAGTTCTTAGACTCTATTGAGGTTTTTATAGCCATGTCTGGATTACAGCATCTCCCTCATTTAATAATATACCATGTGATCTGAGTGATGCCAGGCTGTACTCTTATAATTTATGTGCTTTTCTGTATGTGGATTAAGGTAACTTAAAACAAAAGATATCCAACTGATGAAAATACAGTTATGTGTGGCTATAGACCAATTAGTCATGAATTCATTGTCATAATTTTTTTTAGATTTTGTTTATTTATTTGAGAGAGAGAGAGGAGGGAGAGCAGAAGTGGGGTGAGGGGCAGAGGGAGAAAGCAGACTCCCCACTGAGCAGGGAGCCCAGTCCGGGGCTCAATCCCAGGACCCTGGGATCGTGACCTGAGCCGAAGGTAGATGCTTAACCACCTGAGCCAGACAAGCGCTCCTCATTGTCATAATGTTTTATTTAAGAGGAATTAAGGGCAATTTTAGGTTGCATGATCTTGAAAAAAGAACTGGATACCAGCTATGTATATCTCAACTTAAAAACTGCTTTGAAGTGGGGCGCCTGGGTGGCTCAGTCAGTTGATTGTTTGCCTTCAGCTCAGGTCATGATCTCAGGGTCCTGGGATCGAGCCCCACATCGGGCTCCCTGCTCAGCGGGGGGGCGGCGGGTCTGCTTCTCCCTCTCCCTCTGTCCCTCCCCACCGCTCTTACTCTCTTACTTTCTCTCTCTTAAATAAATAAATAAAATCTTTTAAAAATCTTTAAATCTTTAAAAAAAAAGAAACTGCTTTGAAGGGTTTCTTGCTGGCTCTGTTGGTAGGTAGAGCATGTGATGACTCTTGATCATGGGGTCTTGAGTTCAAGCCCCATGTTGGGCAGAGGGCTCAAAAAAAAAGAAGAAAGAAATTAATGTAATTAATTAAATTAGTTTAACTAATGAAGCCTGGCTTCACTGTTAGTTGTTTATTGTTAGAATTGCATTGTATTTAATATAACTTTAAAAAAAATCCATGGTGTTGAGGGGCACCTGGCTGGCTCAGTCGGTGGAGCGTGTGACCCTTGATCTCAGGTTTATGAGTTCCAGCCCCACATTGGGTGTAGAGATTACTTACAAAAAAAAATCTTAACAAAAACAAAAACAGAAAAACAAAAAAACTGCTTTGAACAATGGGCCAGGACCAAGAAGAAAGACCTTCTCCAAAAGTGTTGCTGTTTTTTTACAAGTTTACTGATCATGGAAAGAAAGTAGAGATGATATACATAGTGATAAGGCTTCCAAGTCGTAGTGATATGACCCATTGGCAGAGTAATGTACTTTGTCTTTAAAAAATGCTAATGAAGTAAATATGGCAAAATGTTAACATTTATTTTTAAATCAGTAGTGGATATATGGCTGTCATATTATTTTCTTTACTTTCTGAAGGTTGATATATTTTACAACCTATAGTTTAAAAAATCATTTGGAAAAAGCACTCCATTAAAGTGAGGTCCTATGGGACACCTGGGTGGCTCAGTCAGTTAAGCACCTGCCTTCTGCTCAGGTCATGATCCCAAGGTCCTGGGATTGAGTTCCGCATCAGGCTCCTTGCTCAGCGGGGAGCCTGCTTCTCCCTCTCCCTCTGCCGCTCCCCCTGCTTGTGTGTTTGTTCTCTCTGACAAATAAATAAAATCTTAAAAAAAATAAAGTGAGGTCCTAAAGATGACACAGTAAAGAGGAAGGATGTGACTAGACCTCCTGCCTTGCAAATGTCTTGTTAATCATTAAAGCTGTGATTAATAGAGCTCAGATGTGTGAATAAAATTGCTTTAACAAAAGCATGTGTTTAGATGTAAAGGATTTTTTAAGTACATTGGCTTAATTCCAGTTGGTGTTATTATTACTTCTAGTAGGCAGAAAGTGGAAAAAGGAACAATAGGGGCGCCTGGGTGGTGAAGTCAGTTGAGCGTCTGACTCTTGGTTTTGGCTCAGGTCGTGATCTCAGAGTTGTAGGATCCCAACATTGGGCTCTGCACTCAGCACGGAGTCTACTTGAATTTCTTTCTCCCTCTTCCTCTGCCCCTTCTCCCCTCCCTCCACCCCTGCGCTCTCTCTAAAATAAATAAATAAATCTTTAAAAATAGACTTTGTTTTTAGAGCAGTTTTAGGTTCATAGCAAAATTGAAAGGAAGGTATAGAAAAGTCCCATATACTCCCCGCTCCCCTCACTGGTACAGCCTCCCTCCATCAACATCCCCCTAGTGGTTTATTCCTTACAACGGATGAAGGTAAATTGACACATCACCATTGCCCAAAGTCCATTGTTTTCTTTTTTTTTTTTTAAGATTTTATTTATTTATTTGAGAGAGAGAGAATGAGCAGTGGGGAGAGGCAGAGAGAGAAAGAAGCAGACTCTCTGCTGAGCAGGGAGCTCAATGCGGGGCTCGATGCGGGGCTCGATCCCAGGACTCTGGGATCATGACCTGAGCCGCAGGCAGACGCTTAACCGACTGAGCCACCCAGGTGCTCCCCCTCTTTTTAAAGACTTTATTTACTTATTTGAGAGAGAGAAAAAACAAGCAATGGGGAGGGGCAGAGAGAGAGAGGGAGAGAGGCCCAAAGTCCATTGTTTTCATTAGGATTCACTCTTGATGTTGTACAGATGTATCCGCCATTATAATACACAGAATAGTTTCACTACTCTAAAAAATCCTATGTGCTCCACCTATTCATCCCTCCCTGCTCCCTAACGGCTGGCAACCACTGATCTTTTTACTCTCTCCATAGTTTTGCTTTTTCCAGAATGTCGTATAGTTGGAATCATACAGTATATAGCATTTTCAGATTGCCTTCTTTCACTTCTGAATATACATTTTAAGTTTCTCCATGTCTTATCATGGCTTGACAGCTCATATCTTTTTAGTGCTGATTTTGGGGAAGGTCATCAAAAAGACATGACTGCCAATTGATCTGTGAGCTGGAGGTGGGGTATTAGAGGTTCCTCACCCCCTTCCCAGTCTTTGAAATGTGGGCTCCTCTTACCTTTCTTGCTCTCAGAAGCTGCTCCAACAACATAGTGTTGAGATAGTGATGTGGTGTTGAAAACACCTGCACAGTGTACATGACTGAACCCGGTTATATAAAGACAAACTTTTAAGATGTGTTGTGGGGTAATGTGGGGGTCCATCTGTCTTGCTGCCACCCAAGGTAAGTCTTCTATGTAAGTTCCCTCTTTTATTAAAACTGCTCCCTACTGGGCGCCTGGGTGGCTCAGTTGGTTAAGTGACTGCCTTCGGCTCAGGTCATGATCCTGGAGTCCCAGGATCGAGTCCCGCATCAGGCTCCCTGCTCAGCGGGGAGTCAGCAGGGAGTCTGCTTCTCCCTCTGACCCTCCCCCCTCTCATGTGCGCGCTCTCTCTCTCTCTCTCTCTCAAATAAATAAATAAAATCTTAAAAAAAAAACAACAACTCCCTACCAACCTGGAGTGGCCTGCGTCTTTCTTCGTCCTCCCCCTGCCCTTTGACTACAGAGGCCAGTTTCAGATTATAGCTGGGAAGCTCCCAGGAGGGTTGCAAACTAACAGTTGAATGAATTTCCATCGATTGGATATACCACAGGTTATTTGCCCCTTCACCTACTGAAGGATATCTTGGTTGCTTCCAAGTTTTGGCAATTATAAATAAAGCTGCAATAAACATCAGGATGTGGATTTTTGTGTGGACATAAATTTTCAACTCATCTGGGTAAACACCAAGGAGCAGGATTGTTGGGTCATATGGCTAGAGTATGTTTAGTTTTGTAATAAACTGCCAGAATGTCTTCTAAATTGGCTGTACCTTTGCATTCCCACCAGCAATGAAGGAGAGATTTCCTGTTGCCCCACATCTTTGCCAGCATTTTGTATTGCCAGTGTTTTGGATTTGGGCCATTCTAATAAGTGTTTAGTGGTACCCTGCTGTTTTAATTTGTAATTCCTTAATAACATATGATGAGGAGCATCTTTTCATATGCTTATTTGCCATCTCTACATCTTTTTTTTTTAAGATTTTATTTATTTATTTGAGAGAGAGAGAGTGAGCAGGAAGAGGGGCAGAGGGAGAGGGAGAGAATCTCAAGCAGACTCCACGCTAAGCACGGAGCCCAATGCAGAGCTCCATCTCATAACCCTGAGATCATGCCTGAGCCAAAACCAAGAGTCAAATGCTTAACCAACTGAGCCACCCAGGCACCCGTATACATCTTCTTTTTAAGTAGGTTTGATTAATTCCGATTGGCATTATTATAGCTCCTAGTAGATCAAAAGTTGAAAAAGGAACTATTTTTAAAATATAATTTTTTCATAGATTGCTGTAAGTGGTGTTGTCTGGGCTCATAAACAGAGGTTTATGGTTTAAGTGTTTTGTTTTGACTTGTTTTCTTTTGTTTTATTTTCTCTAGGGGATATTAGATTCAGATAGTGTAAACAAACCCTGTTCCTGCTCTTTTCCTGGAAAGAGGTAAGGCTGTCAGTGGTGGAAGAATTCTACAGTAGAAGGCAGTCATGACCAGAAGCTGGGGAGATTTCTTAGGTATTTCAAATACCTAAAATGGGTAGCCAATTACAGTTGATTATAAAAATTAGCTAAAAGCTTATGAAGTAGGGGTGCCTGGGTGGCTCAGTTGGTTAAGTGTCTGACTCTTGATTTTGGCTCAGGTCAGATCTCGGTTGTGAGATCAAACCCTGCATTGGGCTCTGTGCAGGTCATGGAGCCTGCTTAAGATTCTCTCATTCCCTCTGCCTCCTCCCCCTCTAAAAAAACCCCCTTATGAAGTAGAGCTAATTATAAATTTTTCAAGCCATGATTCAAAGCTGACTTTTCAACGTAGGTACAGGGAACTACTTGGAGGAGATGCTGTGTTTGCATCTGTTTGAACATATTATTAACCAGTGAATAACATGACATGACTTCTAGGCCTTCTTACTCCATAAAAAGTTTGATAATATTGGTTTTGTTTTGTTTTCAAAGATTTTATTTGTCAGAGAGAGAGAACACATAGGCACGGGGAGCAGCAGAGGGAGAGGGAGAAACTGAGCAAGGAGCCCGACGTGGGACTTGATCCCAGGACCCCGGGATCATGACCTAGCCAAAGGCAGATACTTAACCACCTGAGCCACCCAGGCATCCCAAAAAGTTTGATAATATTGTTAAGAGTAATTAATTATAGTGATTATAAATGACAGTAAATGATTAATATTTAATTGAAGTAAGTGATTAATATTTAAGTAAGTACATACTCATTTGTAAAAATTTCAGAATTGAGCACATCATTAAAAGGGCAGTAGAAATAAAGATGACTGAAATATAATCAAATTTAACACTTTTCATTGGCCTAAATACTTGGATTATTGATCAATGCAGGTTTGAAATAGTAATCATCTGTCCTGCATTACTAAATGTAAGACCAGGGACAAGACTCATTATAAAGGCATGGGGAATAACTATTTTTTTTTAAAGATTTATCTATTAATTTATTTTAGAGAGAGAACGAGAGAGGGGGGAGGGGCAGAGGGAAAGGGAGAGAGTGAATTCAAGCAGACTCCCTGCTGAGTGCAGAGCCTGACATGGGGCTTGATCCCACGACCCAAAAATCATGACCCGAGCCGAAATCATCAGATGCCCAACCGACCTGAGCCACCAAGGTGCCCTGAGAATAACTATCTTAAGGTAATGTGAATATTGATATAATTTGTTCAAATGTGTGAATAATGTAGTAAAAGTGGTCATCAGGTTACTATAATTAAAAAAATATACGGGAGCCTGGGTGGCTCAGTCAGTTAGGTGTCTGCGTTTGGCTCAGGTCATGATCTCAGGGTCCTGGGATGAAGCCCTGTGTCAGGCTCCCTGCTCAGCGGGGAGTCTGCTTCTCCCTCTCCCTCTGCCTCTCTTCCCCACAACCCCCCACTCTATCTCTCTCTCAAATAAATAAATATTTTTTAAAAATTATAAATAAATAAAATAATAAATATAATAATACTTCTTAATTTGGAGTATCACCTAAAACCAAAAAATAACTATCATTATCTAAGACCTGAAAAAAAACTACTGTTACATAAGTAATAGGAACTAGAAATCCTTAAAATCTTTCTCAGAGAATAAGAAGTAATAAGCTTCTACTAAGGCAGCGTCACAATCCAAGGTTTAAATTAAATTGTATTTATAGTACTTGAACCCAAGAATAATTTTAAGGTTAAATTACAGGAGTACAAGAGAGATTACACGTAAATTTATGTATGTTTATATATAAAAGATAGGTTAGGGGGCGCCTGGGTGGCTCAGTCAGTTAAGCATCTGCCTTTGGCTCAGGAAATGATCTCAGGGTCCTGGGATCGAGCCCCACATTGGGTGCCCTGCTCAGCAGGGACCCAGCTTCTCCCTCTCCCTCTGCCTGCCACTCCCCCTGCTTGTACTTTCTCTTTCTGTCAAATAAATAAATAAAATCTTAAAAAAAAAGATGGGTTAGTATAATTAAAATGGTGTATATATGTGCTACGTTCAACTATAATGACACTGTATAATTACAAAAGAGCTCTAATAACTAAGTTTGGACCTAGCAGTAAAGCTATAATGCTAGATTTTTTTAAAAAAGAATCTTACGAGTTTGCCCCAATTATTATTTTTTAATATTTATTTATTTAAGTAATCTCTATACCCAATGTGGGGCTCAAACTCACAACCCGGAGATCAAGAGTCGCATGCTCTTCCGACTGAGCCAGCCAGGTGCCCCAGGTTTGCTCCAATTAGATTAATAGGAGTAAAAGCCAGCTTAAGTCAGCTGATAGTAATGTTCATATCTTCAAACAAATAGTACTCCAGTGAATTTTCTCATGATTTGAATTATTGAATAAATAATACAGAAGTTCAGGGCGCCTGGGTGGCTCAGTTGGTTGAGCGTCTGCCTTCGGCTCAGGTCATGATCCCAGGGTCCTGGGATCGAGTCCCACATCGGGCTCCTGGCTCAGCAGGGAGCCTGCTTCTCCCTCTGACCCTCTCCTCTCTCATGCTGTTTCTCTCTCGCTCTCTCTCTAATAAATAAATAAAATCTTAAAAAAAAAAAATACAGAAGTTCAACCATGAGAGATTGTAAGAGTTTTTGCTCCTACAAACCTTCATGTGCTTGAATGAGTGCTGCAGCTAATACTGCCTGTGAAAAAGTCGTTTGTGATTTTAAGTCTTATAAATATACCACTTACAGGCAATAGTAAAAATGGATAAGTTCTGCTTCCAGGAAGATGGTGTAGACATGCTTTTCCCTATTTCCCCGCTACATACAACTAGAAACCCTGAGCATTATATATAAAACAAACTTAAGAAGATTCCGAAAGGTGGAGAGAAGACAGACTGGCTGGGTCTATGAGACCCCAGAAACAACATGGTGGTATGTTTCCTGGGCTTTCTTCGTGCCTCACATACCCACACGCAGATGAGCTGCA